>NC_057800.1:183039331-183318871 GCF_018294505.1 Triticum aestivum
GGAAGGCTAGCGATCGAAGGTCGGCGAGGAGGGTGTTGATGACGCCCCGATCCTGAGGGCGGCTAAGCAGCCGCCAAAGCTGCAGGTACCCACACATTTTAAAAATGGCGTTAGTAGCACGTCTGAGAGTGACCTTTTGGATGACAAGCTTATTACGGATAGTCCACAGCGTCCAGGCGAGGACCCCTACGCAGAGCCAACGGATATGTCGGTAGCGAGGGGGGAGGCATGGATCTCTGCGAGAAGGTCGGGGAAATTGGAATTGCACCACTGTCCACCAACCGTCTCGCAGAAACTAGACCAAAGAAACTGAGCCGTGGAGCACGCGAAGAAGATGTGGTTAGCATCCTCCACCGTGCCGCACAGGGGGCAAAGCCCATCTCCAGGTCCGTTATGCTTGAGGACTTCGACTCCGGAGGGGAGGCGTCCACGGATCCATTGCCAAAGAAAGATCCTAATCTTTAGTGGCAGGCGGATATCCCAGATCAAACTGAAGGGCTCGGGGGCGGGCGAAGGCGCGATGGCCGCGTATAGGGACTTGGTAGAGAAGCGTCTGGAAGATTCTAGGCGCCAAGAGATGGCGTTCGGGGTGTCGGTGACGTTCATCGGGAGAAGGGCGATGTCCTCGAGGAGGGCATCCTAGGAGGCCACTTCGGGCGGGCCAAAAGGACGACAAAACGCGAGGCGCCCTAAGTTAATAAGGGTCGTCTCAACAGAGACCCGCGGGTCAACAGCAATGGCGAAGAGCTCGGGAAAGCGGGCGGCCAGAGGGGTGTCGCCGATCCACCGATCAAACTAGAACAGGGTCGCGGACCCAGACCCAACCGAGATGGACGTGCCAATGCGAAGCACAGGGAGCAGCTGAATGACGGCCTGCCAAAACTGGGATCCGCCCGAACGCTGACAGAAAGCCAGAGGCTGTCCACGGAGGTACTTGTTCCGGATGATGGTGAGCCAAAGCCCTCCGTCACCATTAGCAATACGCCATAGCCACCGGGTCAGGAGGGCGATGTTCATGCGCCTGGAGGACAAAATCCCCAGACCCCCCTGGTCCTTGGGTTTTACATATGTTCGGCCAACTGACCATATGGTACTTCTGTCTGTCATCCTCGCCAGCCCAGTAGAACCTGAATTGGTACTTGGCAATTTCCGTGCGCAGCGTTTCATGGAGGCTATAAAAGCTCATGAGGTACCAAAGAAGGCTGGCGAGAGAGGAGTTGATGAGAATCACACACGCAGCCTTCGATAGCCAGCGCCCTTTCCAAGGCTCAACGCAATGTTGCATACGGGTCACCGTGGGGCAGAGGTCCGCCACGGTGAGGCGTGAATCACTAATGGGGATCCCTAGGTAGGTCATGGGAAAAGAACCCAGCCGACAGTTAAGTCGGTCAGCGATAGCCTGAGCTTTCACCGGAGGGTAACCAAGAACCATCACTTTGCTCTTATCGAAGTTGATCGTTAGGCCCGACATCTGCTCGAAGCACAGGAGGAGGAACTTTAGGTTAGCCACGTCCTGAGTAGAACCTTCAACCATTATTATGGTGTCATCCGTGTATTGAAGGAGGGAGACCCCTCCCCCTCCGACTAGGTGGGGGACAATGCCGTGAATATGGCCGACACCCTTGGCTTTGTCCAGGATGGCGGCCAGAGCATCGATCACCATGTTGAACAGGAACGGCGAGAACGGGTCCCCCTGACGCACCCCACAGAGAGTGGGGAAGTATGGCCCAATCTCTTCGTTGATGTTCACCGCGGTCCGCCCACAGGAGACTAATTGCATCATGCGAGTCACCCAGCGGTCGTCAAAGCCCTTACGCAGCAGCACTTCCCGAAGGAAAGGCCAGTGCACAGTATCATAAGCTTTATGAAAGTCCAGCTTCAGGAAGACAGCGCGATGTTGTTTCACCCGAACTTCGTGAAGGACTTCATGGAAGACCAACACGCCATCTAAAATAATCCGGCCTTGGATGAAGGCCGATTGGTTCGGGTGAGTGATCGAGTTAGCAAGCAGGGTCACCCTATTGGCGTACCCTTTGGCCAGGATCCGGAATATCACGTTAATCACGGTGATGGGACGGAACTGGCGAATATCAGAGGTGCCCGAAACCTTTGGGATGAGGGTAATGATCCCATAATTGAGGCGTCCAAGGTCCATAGAGCCCGAATAGAACTCCTCGAAGAGGGCCATGACCTCAGGTTTGACTGTCTGCCAGAATGTTTTAAAGAACGTAACGGGCAAGCCATCTGGACCCGGGGCCGAGGAGGTGTTCATTCCTTTAATGGCCGCGAGTACCTCTTCTTCGGCGAAGGGGGCAACAAGGGCCGCGTTGGCCTCATCGGAAACCAACTCCACCCCCGTCCAAGTGCCGGGGGCGAGACTAGCCTCACCCCGAGGGGTGGGGGTAAAGAGGGCTTTGTAGAAGCCGTCTACATGAGCCCGAATGGCCGCAGGGTGGACAAGGGGGGCATCATCCTCCCACAAGCAGTGGATGGAATTTCTCCGGCGTCGGCCATTCGCAACCGCCTGGAAATATGCAGTGTTCGCATCGCCGCGAAGCACCCATCTTTGGGTACCACGCAACCTCCAGTATGCCTCCTCATCTGTGTAGATGGAGGAGAGTTGATCCTCAAGATCATATCTCAGCATCCACTCATATGGGGAGAGCCCGGAGGAGTCGGCCCGGGCGTCCAGAGCCTGAATAGCCAACAGGAGAGATCTTTTACACTCGCGGAGGTCACAACCAAGATTAGCGCCTCAGCCCTTCATGAATTGGCCGGCAAGCTTAGCGCAGAAGTGCCACGAGTCAACGACGGACATGGAGCGATGGGGAGAGGCGCGAGCAAGAGTTCAACGCGCAGAGACCGCATCCCGAAAGCCGGCCTGGTTGAGCCAAAAGGACTCAAACCTAAACCGCGGCGGGAGGGGGGGCGCTCGTCCGCAGAGGATAGGAGGAGAGGGACGTGGTCAGACCCAATCCGGGTAATCGCCCGGAGCGAGGTCAGGGGGCACCTCAATTCCCACTCCGGGGAAACTAGGACACGATCCAAGACGGATCGCGTCGGGTCGGCCTAGCGGTTAGTCCAGGTGAATCGCGCCCCCGTCCGCTCGATCTCCCGGAGGCCGAGCTCCGCGATCCAGTCGTTGAACAACTACATCCGCGGGAGGTTAATCCTATCATTATTATTCTCGTCCGGAGAACGGATGAGGTTAAAATCTCCGCCCACAACTACTGGGAGGAGGGAGGCGGAGATCTTTTGGTGGAGCTCCGCAAGGAAGGTCGGGGAACGGCGGTGATCCGCCGGACCATAGACAACCACGACCTCCCATTTGATGTTCAGAGCTTGCTCAAGAATCTCCATGCTAACGAAGAATTCGCCCCGGTGCATGCCGCCCACCTCGAAGGTGGCATCCTTAACCCCTAAAAGGATGCCACCGGAGTGGCCCGTGGTCCCACTAGAAGGAAGCCAATGCCAGGCGAAGAGGTGAGAGCTGAGGCAGTCAAGCTCATGGAGGGAGAACTCAGTACGCAAGGTTTCCTGGATCGCAATGATGTCAATGTGTTCGTCACACATGTATTCGACTAGTTGGCGGCGTCGGCCATCATGACCGAAGCCGCGGATGTTCCAAAAAAGGGCCCGCATCTAAGCCCCCATCGAGGGGCTGCTTGACCCCAGGACACGAGATGCGCTTTGGGCGCGGAGAGCAGCAGTGCGGGACCGATTGCGCCCATGAATAGCCCCGTCGACTACCGGAGGGGCCTGAACAGCGGTACGGACAGTCTGGTCCTCAGGGGTTCTATGCAGGCGAGCCCGAGTCTCAGCCAGCTTACCATCCAGGATCTCGCGAGCCCTAATGGCCGTGATCTGCTCTAAGAGGGGACCCACTTCCCCCTGAAAACGATGGCCGAGTCAGTGGCCACCTTGACAAGGTGTCCAAGAGGAACGGCCTCAAGCGCGGAAAAGGAACAACAGGAAGAACTGGGGAGGGCGGAATCCACACTTGACTCGAGGTTCCTGGCAGCCGCCCGGATCTCAGCACGCTCGGCGATGGACGGAACCGAGGCATCGGCCGGGCGGGCCGCATCGAGGCGGGCGCTGTGGCGAGACGCCTTCACCGGCGTCGAGGAGGAGCGGGGCCGCCTGGTGTATGCCACCGTCTGGGGAGGGATCGTGGAGACCGGAGTGGTGATGACCACGACCACTGCCGAAGCCGGGAAGGCAGGGGAAGTGGGGTGGGCGTCGGGGGCCACCAGCGGGGGAAGCGGGGCGACGAGCACCAGGGTGTCACCAGACGCATCCCCCACAGGCGGGAGCACCGGAGAGGGCTCTCCGAGGGGAGGGGTCCCACCGTCACCACCCATGAGGACCGGAGGGGTTGGGGCAGGGGGGACGGTGGTTCCGGATCCGATGGAGAGAAGCGGCGAGCGGAGTCGGCGGACAGAGAACGGGGCGACGAGGGGGGCACGACGAGCAGACCAACACTCGAGATGTCACTGGCCGACTTCGAGGCAGGGGGAGAGGGCGCCACTGGGGGTGCGGCCAGCTGAAGAGCCACCGCGAGGTCAGCGGCAGACACTCGGGCGCGGCCCTGCCCGGAGCCACCGCGACCCGAGGGGGGGTTGGTGGGCTCACGAGACGGGGAGCGGGAGCGCTCAGAGATGTCGTCGTCCTCCTCGTGGTCGTCGAAGCGGGAGTGGCGGGGGCGCCGGTGGTGGGAGCCATCGGCATCCGCAGGCCCGCCCCCCTGGAGGCTGTCGATGAAGAGGCGGGGGCGGCCGATGTGGTTCGGCGGCTCGGGGCAGATGGTGAGGTTGTATCCGTCGTCATTGGAGAAGACCCGAAGCGTGGTGTGGAGCTTGGAGGCGTCCAGGCATTTCACCTTGACCCGGACCTCCTCCTCCTTGCATAGAGAGAGCTCGTCGACCACCACCACCTTGCCCAGGATCTTGGACATACTGCGAATGACCCGCTCAGACCGGGCCACGTCTGGGAGGTCGGCGATGAGGAGCCAAGCAGTGTCGAGGACCGCCACGGCCTTGGGATCCCACCTCGGCTCGGAGATGTTCACCACAATCCCGTTGAGGGCCAAGGTGATGCTGTCACTACGGGTGCAGAGGCCCATGCTCAGGGCGTCGGGGAAGATCACCGAGAAGGCGTTGGGCGCAGTGGAGGTCACCTGCCAATCCCACTTGCATCGGCAGAGGTGGTTGAGCTCGGCCTCGATCAGCTCCGGAGTGGCGACGCCCTCCCCCACGACCGTCACAAGGGCCAGGAGCGAGGGGGAGGGAGGCGGGAGCTCCGGCACCTCAATGTGGAAGAAGCCCATGTCCTCGATGCCGTGGCCGTACATCATGATCTCCTCCGTGACCGGGCGCTCCGGACAAAGAACCGCAGGGTGCCCGGCTTCCTTGCAGAGGTAGCAGGTCGGTGGGTTGGGGCAAGCCACCTGGAAGTGGCCGGGCAGGCCGCAGTTGAAGCACGGCGGACCCTCGAGGGCGGCGACGGCACCCGAGGCCGGGGTCACCACGGTGGCGGAGGAGGCGGCAGGTGGAGGGCGAGGCGGCCCCTTCTTCTTCTTCTTCTTAGTGCCCAGGCGCCCACGGTTCCCGTTGCCACCGTTAGATGGCGGAAAAGCGGCTTGGGCGCACGGGGGCTGGTAATGCCGGTTTTCAGGGGCGGTGGACCCGGAGGCGGGAGGAGCCTGACGCGGAGGGGAAGGCCGGCGGGAGCCACAACCGTCACGGGCCGGCGAGCGCCGGGTCGGTGACCGGCCTCGGGCAGGGGAGCGCCGGGCAGGCGAGTTGGCCCGGTCCCGAGAGTCCTCCCGAGGCGGATCCCGGCGGGCTGGCGAGTGTGAACGGCGGTCATCCCGCACCGGGGAGCGGCGTGCTTGGCGGGGAGGGGAGCGGCGGGGGTCGCGGGAGTCGCAAGCAGGGGAACGGCGAGCCGGGCGGGAGGTGAGCTGGCTCCGGAGGTCAGCCTCCCGCCGGAGGCCGTCGGGGGAGGATCCCGGCGGTCATCCACACGCCGCTTCGGGCGGGGCTCGGCATCGCCTCAGTCCCGGGGCATGGCCGGCAGGGGAGGGGGGCGAGGGGGCGCGGCGGCCGGAGGGGACAA
The DNA here is from genome assembly GCF_018294505.1 of Triticum aestivum. Classification (NCBI taxonomy): domain Eukaryota; kingdom Viridiplantae; phylum Streptophyta; class Magnoliopsida; order Poales; family Poaceae; genus Triticum; species Triticum aestivum. The sequence continues at coordinate 183,045,449 of NC_057800.1, forward strand.
GGGAGGCGGCCTGCGTGGCGGCGGGATGAGGAGCGAGAGGCGAGGCACGGGGGGCACAGGGAAACCCTACAGGGGGCAAATCGAGCACCGGGACGGGCCAGACCGCGCCGGGGGGCGCTGCTGGGCCACACCACGCGCGGCCGGGCTGGACGACCGGCCCACGCAGTGGTCGGCGGCCCGCATCCCACCTGGGGGTCCAGCAGCCGACAGCCCGGGGAAAGGCCCGACTGGTTGGGCCCCAGGGAGGCCCAGTAGCAGCGCAGCCCGAAACGACCGGCCCGGGGCAACCAACCGGGGCACGAGGGTTTCCCCAGGCGCCGCCGCGGAGGTCGCCGCCGGGGCAGGACGAGGGCGGCGCTGCCAGGGCACGGCACGCCGGCCGGCCGGAGACAGGGAGGGAGCAGCCCTGAAGGAGGAAATGAACGGGCGAAAGGGGGCTCTCCGGACAAGGATGTCCGAGAGCGCGAGCGCCGCCGCCGGCGACTGGCCGGCCGGAGCAGAGGCGGATGCCGCCAACGCGGGGGACCGCCAGGAGTCGAGCGCAGCACCGCGGTCGGCGCGGCCGGCGACGCCCCAGCCGCCAGCATGACGCTGCCGGGGAGGGGCCCGAGACCCCAAGGCGTCCCCTTTCGACCCAGGAGACGGCAGCGTGCCCGACGGCCGCCGGTGGCGCCGATCGGTCCCGCGGGAGGCCGAACTCCCACCCCTAGGAGTCGGGCCGCTGGCAGGGACAGATGGAGGCGGCAGGACCGGAGCGCGGGGCGGGATGCGGTCGCGGCAGGCGATGGGGCGGCCCGCAGCCACATCGGCAGCTTCGGCGAGGTCCGCCCAGGACTCGCGCGGAGGAACAGCCGGAGGAGACGGCAGGGAATCGGGCGAGGGGGGCGCCGGCGGGCCGGCCGCGGGCGAGGCCAGGGGCGAGGGCGGCAGAGGCGGCGCCGCCGAGGCGACCAGGGCGTCGCCAGAGTCAGCGCACGCGAGAGCCATCCGCCCAGAGCCCCAGTCCGCATGCATAATTTTACAGCTTCTGCTAGAGTTGTTTGGCGTCCAAAAAAAATTCAACTTCTAATGTGTGGAGTAGTTTTTGTGCGTCTGTTGAAGATGCTCTAACGTTAGTTGTATTGGTGTTGTTGCTTTGTAATACAAAGCCGAGGAAATCCTATTTTGATAAAACGCAACACACATTTGCTAGTACAATACCGAACGAAACCCAACAGAACGACGGTATTGCGCCGTCCCATTTGCGCGGGCTCCCGCGGCCCAACATGAACCGAACTCAACGATTCTCCGATCCGCGTATATTGCCGAGTGGGAAGTCCCGGCAAGGACGCACGATACGATACCTGCGCGCCGTGCAGGGATCTCCCGCGGCAACACACATGCGACCGTCGCGTCGCATCATCATCAGCTAGAGAGACGAATCGATGCTTTTCTTCGTGAGAAGCTCTCACCGGCGCATCACGCACAAGGCGGATCTGAACTTGTGAAGGTCCAACTCGCCGGGCTAGGCTGCACCGGGAAGAACGTAGTACGTGAGGGCCACAGGAACCAACCCGCACCGCTCCCATTTCGTCGCCTGGTCAAGGAGACGGGACATGCAAATTCTTGGTGCCATGAACTGGGAAAAGAGAGAAGAACAGGATCCTCCATGCCGGTGTCGGCCGGGTCCTAAAGGCGTCAATCTTTTATGGGTCTTGTCTATGCCGTGTTTACCTTTGAGATCGGGCATCGCCCTCTGCATTCGATTCCTCCAGTCGGTCGAGCCGTGCCAACTTGATCCTGTAGATCGAAGCATCCGAACTGATCCGGGAAACTGCTGCTAATATTGTCACTTCGCAACGTCCGAGGAGGAAAAGTAGTCCGGTGCAGCCCAAGTTGGCGGCACCACGCCTTTGCTCTCGCCTGCTAGCTTCCCGTACCGAGACACGTGGACATCGTCTTCACTTCGGCCAACGTAACAACAAACCTGAGTGGTTTTCTTAGCGGAAGGCATCTCCACCAAACTACTCCCTCTGTTTTAAAATAAATGTCCCAACTTCAGTATAATTTTATATTAAAACACAGAAAGTACCTCTTAATCATTGGATCAAATTCATGGATCTTAAAACGGTACAAATGGACATGTCAGAAAATCAGTCGCTGGGAGGGAGGCTGTGGTGAACACAGATGCGTATACCCACCCGCACCTCTCCCCTCGCCCTCCCCCAAGAGTATCTACAACAGGACGCCTCAAACCGATCTCAAATGCCTGGACGGACGGACCGATTACTCAGCGGTCAAAAAAATAAAATTTTGACCCACCCGGACGCCTCAAACTGACCTCAATCACGTGGTCCGGTGCCCCTCATATCCAGCCCAAATGTAGGGCGGATATGGTGAGATCCGGATGTGCCCGGGGGCGTCCATTACGTCAGCCCAGCCCACCACCGACCCCACGACATCCTCATAAAAAACCCCAATCCGTCCCCTCTGTGAACCCTAGCTCACTCCACTTTCGTCTCTCGCTCCTTCCCCTCCTCTCCCCTCTTCGATTTGGATCAAATCCGATGACACCGACGACATGTCGAGCTCCGGCAGCCGCTTGGACCATGACCTCGATGTCGACGAGGAGTTGGCCCTCTGCATTGCGCTGGAGCGGTCCAAGGTGGACACAAGGGACAACTCCGGATCTGCCTCGTCGCCACTCCCGCTCTGCGTAGCACCGACACCGGAGCTAGCCCCTCTCGGCCCGCCCGCAGCTCCGCGCTGTCCCCATGCCGCCGCCTGCCTGCGAGTGCGCGCCCACGTGGCCAAATGCGCATGCTGGAACTGAAGGCGCGTGCCGCCCGCCGTGAGTGGCAGCGGCCAAGAGAGAGGAACACAGTGGAGCAGTCCGTGCGTCGCCGTCGCGGTTGCCAGCGGGGCCTGACGAGGACGAGCGACTCCTCGCTTGGTTGTACCACCGGTCGCTGACGACGACAGAGACAAACGCTCGCCGCCTACGGAGGAAGAACGCGAAGGCGCTCTGGCTTTCCATTGAGCAGTCGGCATGCGAAGCGGCGGAGGTGGCTCGGGTGGCCAAGCTGAAGCGGCAGCAGGACAGTGATGTCCTCAAGATGAATGGGCTCATTGTCCTCTTCGACTCCTTGTCCTCCGATGGTGACGACCACGGCTCCACCTCCTCCTCCGATGACCAAGATCCACCATCAGCCGCGGACGCCTATAACTGCACCGGCGACTGGAAGGGCAAAGGCCCGACGAGGAAGTGGTGAAGACCCTCCTCCATCATTAACTATCGTTTTTTAGTTGTTTAAGAATTTGTCCGACGATGAACTGTGCTTCTCTTTTGCATGATGTAAAGTGGGTTTATGTGCATTTGGTTGTCCGTTTGATACTTATTTCGTTGCCTGTTATTTGATCACGTAGAGTATTTCATCATGTTGCATGCGTAGTATGGATATAGGATGCCGAATATAAGGTACAAGGATGTGAAATCGATTATTTAAGACGTGACCGATCACTGCGCGTCCACGGACGTTTGAAGGCCCAAATTTACTGTCCGTGGCTGTAGATACTCTCACGCTATGCCATTATTTTCTCCTCATTGGACCACACAGGGAGAGACACAGAGAGAGAGAGAGAGCAGAGCAGAGAAGAGGGGTAAAGGAGAGGGCTTGGCGAGGGGTTGCATGGTTTGGAAAAAACATGGCCAGGATCAATTAGACGAAGGGGCGTGAGTTAACCAATTGGACCATCCGACCCGTACCTAGTAACTATACAACAGGTGATCACAAGAAAAACTAAATTGCCCGGCTAAGAGCAGCCACAGTTGGATTTGAAAAATTCGATTCCTTATACGTCCATGAACGCGTTCATGGATGCGTCGTGGTGATTTTTTATTTTGGTTGTCGTATATTCACACACTTTAACTATGAATCTTCAAAACCATACAAACTATGCACGTCGATCATACGATATAAATCATCTGCATTCAACAGTTCGAAACAAATATGATAAAGCAAATAGTTAAACAATCGAGACATGCTAAAATGAATCAATGTTCGAGCATGACAAATCAGTCGCTGGCCAGATCACTCGCCGGATATCATCCATGCCACCTGCTCCTCCGCCATCCTTGCCTCCTACTTCGCATGCTCCGCCTGCATCCTTGCCTCATGCTCCGCCTGCATCTCTGTCGCATGCTTCGTTGCTGCCATAGCCGCCCTCGCTGCCTCGTAGTCCTCATGCTCGTTGATCTCTTTTTTCTTCACCACAAGCCACTTCTGGGCATGATCACCCAAGAGGCTTTTGTCCGCCAACATGACCTTCGCATCCTTCGCATCCCGTGAGATTTGCAAACTCTCCTTCTTAAGCTCAATCTCTTCAGAAGTCTTGGCCTTCTCAAGCTCCCATTTAATCGCCGCCTCTTGCTTCTTCAACTCGATCTTCTTTCTCTGAACTTTGAGTTTTTTCTCCATCCTCTTTTGGTCCCAATCCATTCTCTCCTTTTGTGCATCCAAATGATCTTGTACCTCTCCTCTTTCTTGTTCCCCCTCACTGAAAAAATACCCATCCATGTGGAGGACATTTTCGTAGCTGCGACCTCATGGGAGGCCCTTGCCTTCTCCCACGTGTTCCCCATGACTGCCATCCTTTGGCATGGGCGCTCTTCTATTCCCCACGGCAATATCTCCATCTTCTTCGTACAATCCAATTGATTGGTGGGAGCTTGAGCCATCATTCATCTTCTTGTCGGCCTTGAGATCGGTTACAAGGTGTGTCCACTTTGGTCGGCCATTCATATGATCCAATAATGACTAAATGGAAATGGCTTCTTCTCCGTTTCATGATACATAGTGGCCGCCACCGCTGTCTAGCAAACAAAATATGTATGAGCATGAATGCAAAACAAACAAGGATACACAAATGATGACAACATGAAGTAGCTTATGTGAGATGTCACTCTCATCCCACTTTCAAGGCGGTCGGTCACTTGTGAGTAGTAGCCGACGTACTTGTCCACTTCGGCTTGAATGATCCCCCATCGTTGTTGGAGAGATGCCACATTACGGTTGGTGAGGATAGGATGCGACTCCACATATTCCTTGTGCTCATGATATTCCTTCTAAATATTCTCCCAATACTTGTTCCTCTTTTGCTCGGTGTCGCTTATTGGATCCATTGTGGTGGCCAAACAAGCTTTGACCAACAAGAAAGAGGTTCATTTTTTTAGGGGTAAAAAAATGTTCAATCTGAAACGCGTCATGCGACCCCTTCCCAGGATTTTTTTCCATGTTGTACTTGTTAAAACTACCACACACGAAAAATACCTACAAAAGAAATATCGACTATAAACTACATACTGGCAAAAAAAATCATGGTCCAGTACATGAAATACATGTATTTTATGTTGCTGTCGTGTTTAATTTAAGTTGCCATGTAAACAAGTTTTAAGTTGTGGGTCAGAAATAGGGAAATGTTAGGAAATAACAAAAAATACCATGCTCTTAATATAATGGCAAGCCTTGAATAATAAAATTACCATGATGTAAGTAATAAAAAATTGGCCAGACATGTGAAAAATTGATTAGCCATGGTTGTTATGAATTATTTGAGATGGTTTATAGAATTAATTTTCCATGAGAAATGCAAATATTAATTTGCCGTGGAAATAGTAATTTCCATGTACACACCTATGGAAAATAGCAATGTGCCAAGGTCTAAATAATAAAATTGGCATAGTCCAATTAATAAAATTGCCATGGTCTAACTAATTAAAGAGTCATGCTACCTACAATAAAGCTACCATGGTGTAATTCCTAGAATTGCCATGGTCTACCTAAGGAAAATGCCACACTACCTACAATAAAACTACAATGGTCTACATAATAAAATTGCCATGCTACCTACAATACAACTATCAAATGTCTAACTAAAAAATTGGCATGGTCGAAATAATAAAATTCCATGCTAACTTAGTCTGTTAGTCATGTGAACATGACAAATATAGGAATTTTTTTTCTCTGGAAAAAGATGGCAAATTTAGAGAAAACATGGCAACTTTTTTGACATGGCAACTGTGGAGGGGCAAATATAGAACAAAGCCTAATACAAAAGTGACATGGCAAAAGTTTTGGTATATAGGTCATGTCAATTGTACATAAAAATTGAGAAAACAATTGTAGGAAAGACACATAAGTGTAAGTTTTCCTATGTTAGTAGTACAGATGATGGCAAATCTAGAACAACATAGTAATGGTGAGATGGTATTTTTTTTATTCCATAGGTTCATTGACAAATGAATAAAACATAGTAAAGGTGACATGACAATCCCTCAAAAAAAGGTGACATGACAAATTTGTAATTTTTTGCTCTATAGGTTCAATAGTAAAAACATCAGGAAGTTTGCCATGGTTAGTTTATAGCTAAAAAGAAAGTAAAATTTCCATGTAATGAATAAAGTTCTAATACAAATCAAGATTGGAGGGCAAAAACATCTTTGAAAAGCTTGCCATGGCATGACTATATATGTATTACACCATTTAAGGTGGCATGTGAAAAATAAAATAAAAGTTTACCATGCTTGTGAACCTAGACGTGCCAAGCAGGGGGGACGTAGGAGAACAAAGCTACAAATGACATGGCAATTTTTAGCTGAATGGGAGTAATCCGAACATATAAATAGAGTAATTAACATTAAAATGTCAAAGTAGAAGGTAAAAACTAAATCCACTCCTGTCTAAATTAAGTGGTGTTTTGATCATTAACTTGGGGAATTATTTTGCGCAAAAAGTAGAAGGAAGGGAAATTCCACTAACATTGGCAATTTGGCAGACAGGCCTACGGATCGATTTATCATCCTTTTGCTATTCCACCCAACACCACCGGGTATGGATTAGATAAGCTGGCCCTGCCTCATGGATCTCCTTTGTGAACCAAGCATCATACATGGGAATGGAAGACAAAAGCGCAATATTGTATCAGAGTATTGTACGACAAAAGAACGTTTCTTCAGCTGTGGAACTTGTATGCATGCAGCACTATCTCTGAATGAATGTTTTTCTCGTGCGTTGATTTACGCCGTATTGGGATCATGGTGCGTGCAACCAGTGATCCATCTACCGGCACACTGTTGAGCACAATTGGTCATCTAAATTAACAAGCAAACTAAAGACGAGATAAAGTGCAACCCTGCATATATATTCAACACTTACGCAGGAACACGAGTTAGTCTTACGATCAGCTAATGTTCGTACACAACCTCAAGTTCAATATAAGGGCCTCGAACGACCTTCAGTGGCTGGCTTCAAATAAATTACAAAATCCTTTTTCATTCCCAATCATCTGGTGTATTTTGCACGCACATGATACACGCATGGCTCCCTGCTATTTTGCGCGCATCCACTTCTCTTCTACACGGAACATGTGCACAATTATAAAAGGGAGCCCGATCATAGAGAAGTGTGGCTAAGATCATCTTAAGCCAACTCCACCGCGCGGCCTTATCCTGTCCGTGCGCGACCTCAAACAGACAAATATTCGGATTCCGTCCGTTTTCGGCCCATTCCTGAATTAAACTTGCGCTCGGTTTGGGGTGAAATGGACGCGCGCGGACGGCGTGGACGGACGCCCTTGTCTCACCCGTGGCCCGCTTGTCGGGGACACTAGCAGTCCCTCTGCTCCCAACGCTTCCACCCTCTCTCTCCCGCCCCGCCCTGCCGCCGGCGCCGCCGCTATTCTCCGGCCGCCTCCTCACCGTGCAGCCCCCGACCGTCCCTACCAAACCACGTCTCGACATGGCCGACACCACGCCCGTGCTTTGGCCGTAGTTTTGGCCGTCGATCGGAGGTTTGGCCATCGCCGTCTTTGCCGGTCGCAGAGGGGACATGACCGCCGGCGATGTACCACGGTGGCCTCGGCAGCTTTCGACGAGAGCTCCAGAGCGGCCAGTAGCCGGCCGACAAACACCCCTGCTGCGTCGAGGTGATCATCGCGGCCTCTTCGCCACCACGATCGTAAGGTGTTCGGCATTTTGCCCACAAAGGTATGGACAGTGGAGACGAGTTTTTCTTCCATCACTTCCTTTGTTCATCGGACGATTTGTCGTCGGATGATGAAGATTTTGTGGTGGCTGCACTGGTCGTTCATGACCACATTCAACGGTAGCTTCCTCGGTACAGGGGGCCAGTCCCTGGCCGTGCTCCCAACCTGAACCGCAACAGGGAGAGAGGCCACGCCCTGCTCTATGCCGATTACTTTGCCAACACCCCGCTCTTCAAGCCGGATAAATTTCGTCTCCGTTTTCGAATGGCAAGGCATGTGTTTAATCACATCCGAGAGGGAGTGGTTGCTCATGACCCATACTTCAAGTGTAAGACAGATGCCCTTGGCAAGCTTGGATTCTTCTCTTACCAGAAATGCACCACGGCCATCCGCATGCTTGCATATGGAATTCCAGGCGATCTGGTGGATGAGTATGTGCGTATGAGTGAGACAATATGTCTGATGTCAATGTACAAGTTTTGCCAGGCTGTGATCGAGGTGTTTGACCCAGAGTACTTGAGCCAGCAAACTGCCGCTGATACAGAGAGATTGTTGGCGACCAATGCAGCTAGAGGCTTTCCGGGCATGCTTGGCAGCATAGATTGTATGCACTGGGAGTGGAAGAACTGTCCATTTGCTTGGCAGGGCCAGTACAAGGGGCATGTCAACGGGTGCACTGTCATATTAGAAGCGGTGGCTGATGAAGCTATGTACCTAAGGTAGGGTCATAAGCATGTCCTAGACACCCTTCCCTAGGACATAATCTTAAATCTAGAAGCATCCAAGAGATATCATCATCCATTCGACTACAAGTCGTTCCACTCGGAAGATTCAAAGTCACTCGACCGCAACGATTGTCACTCGACAGACAGAAGACCTAAAGTCACTCTGCACAGCAACGGTCGGATGTTTACTCATATACTTAATGATCATTTATAGCACTTTATTACATACGTTACCTGTAACGCTCTCCCTTTATGTACATTGAACCCTGTGTAACGGAGGGGAGCTGGGGTCCTGGCGCACTCTATATAAGCCACCCCCTCCTCTGGGACAAGGGTTCGCATCCTCTGTAAACACACACACACACACACACATATACATAATCCAGTCGACCGCCTCCGGGCACCGAGACGCAGGGCTGTTACTTTCTCCGCGAAGGGCCTGAACTCGTAAACTCGTGTGTACAACTTCGCCATAGCTAGGATCTTGCCTCCTCATATCTACCCCCATTCTACTGTCAGTCTTAGATCCACGACAGTTGGCACCCACCGTGGGGCAGGTGTCTTAGCGACTTGTTGGGGAAGTTGCGATTTTTCCGATTCCCATCATCATGGTTTCCGGCGGAGGATTGGCTGAGGGCCGTTAGATCCGTCTCGGCGCGCTCGTCTTCATCGCCGACGACTCTGCTTGGCTCCACGAGGCTCCACTCGACGTCGAGGCGCTCCCCGTCTGCGGGGCAACGCACTTTCGCGCGGGCGTCCACGGCGTCCTTCTTCGGCAGCCATCGACTCAGTATCTCAATGTAGACATGACCGAGACATGTCTCCGGTCAATAACCAATAGCGGAACCTGGATGCTCATATTGGCTCCCACATATTCTACGAAGATCTTTTATCGGTCAGACCGCATAACAACTGTTGACACCTGATTTTGGCACAATGCAGAATGCAATGGAGATGGCCTCAAATGACAAAATATTCTGAATGAGAAATTTCACATTGCCGAGTGGAACAACTTTCATGTTTGGACCATAATCATTCGGCATCATATCAAAGACCAAAACTACACTCAGATTGTCATGTTTAGTTGTTCTGAGTGCTTTTTGGTCAAGTACACCTCCAGGACAATCTCGGATGAAGGAATGCTCTACATGAATTGTCTTCGTCTCGTCAAATCGGTCGATTTTTGATATAAAAATCATCTCAATCCGAGTTCGTATGCAAAAGTTAGAGCTATCTGGATGCAGCCCTGTCAGGAGGCGAAATATGACGCGGAAGACCAGACATGTCTTGGCAGGTGTCTGATGTAATGCGTGAGTGTTTTGGCCCAGAAGATGGCCTCGAATCGGAAAACGTTCAACACGAAAGTTTTTCGTCTCGTCAAAACGGTCAACTTTGCTTTTGGACACATTTTCATCCGAGGTCGTTTACTGCCTCAAAAACCTTGCCGGGGGAGAGCTTGCCGCCGTGAACAGTAACCTGCCGGGGAAAGCTTGCCGCCGTGAACAGTAACCTGCCGGGGGAAGCTTGTCGCCGTGAACAGTAACCTTGCCGGGGAGAGCTTGCTGCCGTAAACAGTAACCTTGCCGGGGAAAGCTTGCCGCCGTGAACAGTAACCTTGCTGGGGAAAGCATGCCGCCGTGAACAGTAACCTTGCCGGGGGAGAGCTTGCCGCCGTGAACAGTAAGCCGCCGGGGAAAGCTTGCCGCCGTGAACAGTAACCTTGCCGGGAAAGCTTGCTGCCGTGAACAGTAGAAACTGTCGAGGCCAATCCGACCAGATGCTGAAGATGGGCTCAAATACTTATCTAGATGGATTCAGATGAAGAAGTGTTCAACATAGGAGTTGTTCGTAACGTCGAAACAATCAACTTTGCTTTTGGAGTCATCATCATCTGACGTAGTATACGACCTGCAGAGACGCTGCAAGAATCGGACGGTCCAGTCAGCTACATGAACGAGTCCGACTCGAAATTAGAGATGACCCCGTGGAGTATTCAAGATGGCCTTATTTGGAAAAGTGATCAACATACGGATTGTTGGCCTCGTCGAAGCACACATAATTGATATTTGAACCGTCTCCATCGGAAGTCATATGCAGGTTCCACAGCCCACGCAAGGAGCAAGACAGAAGATTGGACCAGATTCGGGCTGAATCCGAGTGGGACCAGAACTAGGATTCTAGGACGTGAGTTGATGTAATTTTCTTGTAAGGAAAGCCTAGATAAATCCTTTGCTTGTACGGGAAGTCCAGCCGCCTCTTATATATGTTGGGGGTGACGGCCGATTGAATAACACACAATCGAACAAATCAATATACTACTTTTTCATCTATGTTTTATCTCTCCATCTTTTTCTCTCTCGTTCTTCGTTGTTCTTCGTTTGAGAGCTGCGAATCTCGAGGCTCTAGGAGCGAGCGAATCGACCTAGGGCAGCCCATAGCCGCCGCAATCCCTGACGGGGTCCCTCCCGGGTGCGCGGGGTTTCGGGTCTGCAAAAGCGCCCGCCGACTGTCTTGCGTATCGCGCTGTCGGTCGGGCCTCCTTCGACGTGAGCTGCGGTGCATCACCCCCGGCGTCGAGGGTACACGTGACGTGTTCGTGTGTCAACACACTTTTTGGCGACTCCGCTGGGGACTGAAGATCAATTGTCATCATCCACCATGTCTGATCTTCCCAAGCCATCTGAGGTAGACGCCGATAACATCATTAAGCCTAGTCTCGATGAGATATCGGCCGATCATCGCCAAGTCTATGAGGAGTACAAGAAGGCGCGCGAAGAGAAGGATTTGCAGGAGTTCCTTGCAAAATTCAAGAAGGATCGCCATGGCAACATCACTCTGATTGAAGAAATCAAGTTCCCTCCTCTTCAAGCCGAGCAGGTTAAACCCTCTGTAAGTACTGCCTTTTCTCCTGAGCAGTGGGCTGAGATTGAAAGTCGTATTGCTGATGGTAACAATCTAGTCTATCAAACTTTCATAGAAAATACTAATGCTCAGAAGAATACATCTCAATCATCTAGTGGTAATGATGGTGTAGCTGCTAGTGTGCAAAACCCTAATCTGGCTTTACCTATTGCATTGGTGCCTCCTGTGCTGATGGCTTATTATCCTACTCATACAAATCAGATTGTGACTGCACCCATCAACCCTATTATGAGCATGCCAGGTTCGGTGGCAACGCCGAACCAAACCCTACCTACAGCTACAACCACTCGGCCACTACCAAATTTTGGTTCGACATACATGCCACAATTCTTACCTACAGCTAGTAACCCTACTCCTCCTATGCCACTGCCACAAGCGTCATCGTCCACTATGGATGATGGTCTAGCTAATCTTAAAGAGGAGATGGCTAAGATGCTTCGAGAGAATTTTGGAGTTGAGTTACCTCGGAATCGGATTTACCAAAAGCCGTACCCCGAGTACTTTGATGCCATCCAGTGCCCTCCAGGATATAAAATTCCAGATTTTGTTAAATTTAATGGAGAAGGCACAAAAACCACATGGGAGCATGTTAGTCAATATTTAACACAATTGGGTGAGGCGGGCTCATTGAATGAATTGAAAGTGCGTTTATTTCCTTTATCATTAACTGGTACCGCATTTTCATGGTTTTCTTCTTTACCCCATGGTTCCATTCGGGTTTGGTCGCAGCTAGAGCAGAAGTTTCATGATCACTTTTATAGCGGCGACAATGAACTCAAGTTGTCACATCTAACATCGTTAAGCAGAAGCATGATGAATCGGTCTCCGATTACGTCAAGAGATTTAGAGAAACAAAAAACCGGTGTTTTAGTTTGGTGATAACCGAGAGAGACTTGGCAGACCTAGTGCTGAGTGGTTTGAGAACTCCCATTAGAGAAAAGCTAGAGGGCTATGAGTTCTTAAATATCAACCAAGTCTTACAAAGGGCTTTGGCTCAGGAAAGCCGAAGCAAAGACCTCAAAGAAGTGCATAGATACAAAGCCGATCGTCCAAAGATGAATATGATCGAATATGATAGTGATCACTCGGACGATGAGGGTGATGTTTTTCTACTGAATTTGTTTGGCCATCTAAGGCCAAACCATTTACTTGCAATGATCTGAAACCGATTCATAAGAATCGTGATGAAGAGATGAAGTTTACTTTTAACATTGCCAAGTGTGATAAAATATTTGATGCTTTGCTGCAAGCTAAAATTATTAGAATAACTCATACTTTGCCGCCGTTTGAAGAGCTGAAACGGCGCGCTTATTGCAAGTATCATAATTCTTTTTCTCATGCTACTAACGATTGCAATGTTTTTCGACGACAGATACAATCGGCCATTAATGACGGACGATTGAACTTTTCTGAAATGCAAGTTGATAAACAGCCTTTTCCAATGAATACCATGGATTTGGAGGGGAAGAAGCTACTCATTCGGCCGGAGGTAGCCGAATCTGCTAATAAAGCTAATGTCATTGTCGGTGAGCCCAGGAAAGACAAGGAGGACAACAAGGTCTTGGGGAGACAGGTTGTGCTTGATAAGCAACCCGATGGCAAGGAAGTGATCAAAATCACCATCAAGAATCCTACACTCGGGGGGCAACCGCAAGTGCAAGAAAATACTCGTGTTAAATTTGTCAAGCCCAAGAGTCCAGAAGTTGGCAAGTGGAAGAAGAATGAAGCTAAAGTGCAGCGCAAGCGGATCAAGCCAACTTTTGATATGTTGCTGTCCAAGTATGCTAACCAGTCGGCCGGTTCTAGTTTCAATCGACCGACTCATCTGAAACGACCAAGGTCACCATCAGCTGATATGTTCAGTCGGTATACAAAACCGAGTGGACCAAAGGGCGCAGTTTTCAGAAGAGCAGAGGCAATCTGTGTGGGATCGACTTGATTACTCATATAATGGCCGACTCAACATCGGTGACTATCAGTCGGCTGGTCAAAATATGCGACCGAGTGGAAATTATCCGAGTGTAAGGATGCACCCAGGTGGAAGCTATCCGAGTGAAAAAATGTGGCCAAGTAGATTCCATCCGACTGGATTCCATCCGAGTGAATTCCATCCGAGTGACATCCATCCGAGTGGATTCCATCAGAGTAAAAAGCTGCGCCCGAGTGGAAATTTCATGCATCTGGAAAGTCGAAAAGAATGGCGTGTTAAGTCACCAAGTGTTGCAGCAGTTGAGTCGGGAAAAAGCAAGGAGAAAACGGATGCCGACTCACTTATCTTGGGCACCAAAACATTTGCCATACAGCAGCCAATTGTGCATAGCAAACCGGCTGAGCCGATACTTTCTATTGCGCCAAAGCACTCGGCTAATGACCATGAAGCAAGCGCCAGCCGAGTAAAAACGAGAGATCCTAAATACACTCAGCCAAAGTGGTGTCCTCCAGGGCTAACAAAGACACAGAAGAGGAAACTACAGAGGTTAAGGAGCCAAGAGATGGCAGAACAAGAGGCTGAGAAGCAAAGGGATAAGTTGTTCAATGACACTCGGCCTATGGTACCTACAAAACAAGTGTGGAGGCCCAAACAAATACGAGATACAGTGGCCTCTACGCCTATCACAGCAGCACCTACACTACCAAAAAAGGACGACGCAATCATTGCATCGTCTACGTTACCTATTGCTTCCTCTTCACTCGGACAAATTTCTGAATCGGTGGATGCACTTGAGGAGGAGGCTGATATGTTGGACTATGAGTCTACACCGGTTCATGAAGGTATGGATATCAATATGGTGTATTACTTGCCTGCTGAGTTTCGTGCTGTAGATGAGGAAGGGGAGGTGGCTCAGCTGGATTTTGGCCCTAAAAACGCGATATTCGAGAAGCCAAAAGAACCAGTAACGCATCTGAAACCATTATATCTCAGAGGTCATATCAATGGGTCGCCGCTCACTCGGATGCTTGTTGATGGTGGTGCTGTGGTAAATCTTATGCCCTATTCGGTCTTCAAGAAATTGGGTTTGCCTGATGAAGAATTGATCAAGACCAATATGGTGCTTAACGGGTTTGAAGGCAAAGAGAAAACTGAAGCCAAAGGTGTGATGTATGTGGAGCTTACAGTCGGAAGCAAAACTTTGGCTACTGCATTCTTTGTCGCTGAGGTGCAAGGTAACTACAACGTCATACTAGGCCGTGATTGGGTTCATGCAAACCAGTGCGTGCCATCCACTATGCACCAGTTTTTGATTCAGTGGGTTGATGATGAAGTGGAAGTCATTCATGCGGATAACTCGGCCTGTGTTGCTTTGGCCGATGCATCGGTGGATTGGCAACATCCCAATGCTACTTGCTTGACGGGACGTGACTTATCAGAGTTTGATTTTCTCAGCGCAACCAAGAATGGTTTTGTGCCCGTCTCTTTAAAGCCGACTGAATGCAATCGGCTCCAAGGTATGATATGTTTAAATGGATTCTAGCTCTGAGTGGTTACAAAAACGTCTTGTGAAATATCGGTCCAGCGAGAACGATATGTATGAGTCTATAGAGGAGTTGGATGACATGGATAAACTTGGACAAGGTTTTACGTCGGCCGATCCATTAGAAGAGGTAGATATTGGAGATGGTTCAGTCACTCGACCGACATTTATAAACAAAAATTTGAAAGCCGATTGTAAAGCTAAGTTAATCGAGCTATTGAAAGAATATGTTTGTTGCTTTGCATGGGAATATCATGAGATGCCAGGGTTAAGCCGAGAGCTAGTGGAGCATCGGTTGCCTATAAAGGCCGGTTTTAGACCTTATAAACAGTCGGCCAGAAAATTTAATCCGAAAACATATGACCGGATCAAGGAAGAGATCGGTCGACTGCTTGAAGCTAATTTCATTCGACCTTGCAGGTACGCCGAGTGGATTTCTAACATTGTCCCAGTGGAGAAGAAAGGATCCGGCAAGTTGAGGGTGTGCATTGATTTCAGAGATTTGAATAGGGCTACACCCAAAGATGAGTATCCTATGCCAATAGCCGATATGCTTATTAATGATGCTTCTGGGCATAAGGTTATTAGCTTTCTAGATGGTAATGCCGGATACAATCAAATTTTTATGGCCGAAGAGGACATGTACAAGACTGCTTTTCGATGCCCTGGTTTCGTTGGTTTATTCGAGTGGACAGTGATGACATTCGGATTAAAAAATGCTGGAGCCACATATCAAAGGGCTATGAATTTGATTTTCCATGATTTACTCGGTATCATACTTGAAGTTTATATTGATGATATTGTTGTCAAATCGGATGCTTTTGAATCTCACTTGGCCGATTTGCGTTTAGCTTTTGAAAGAATGAAAAAGTATGGACTGAAGATGAATCCTTTGAAGTGTGCTTTTGGCGTGTCAGCTGGCAAGTTTTTGGGTTTCATTATTCATGAAGATGGCATAGAGATTGATCCCAAAAAGATAGAGGCTATACAGAAAGTGGAGGCTCCAACATGCAAGAGAGATATGCAAAAGTTCCTTGGCAAGGTCAACTATTTGAGAAGGTTCATAGCTAATCTGTCAGGGAAAGTTGATGCATTTACTCCTATCCTTCGGTTAAAGGATGATGCTGATTTCACTTGGGGGGCAAAACAGCAAGAAGCATTTGATATGATCAAGAATTATTTGTGCACTCCTCCGGTGATGAGAGCACCCAAGCATAGGGAACCCTTCAGACTTTACATTGCAGCAGAGGAAGAAGTTATTGGTGCTGTTCTAACTCAAGAGACCGAAGGAAAAGAGCATGCCATCACTTATTTGAGCCGCCGCTTATTGGACGCAGAGACAAGGTATACATTTATTGAGAAATTATGTCTATGCTTATATTATGCTTGCACAAAACTGAGACATTATTTAGTGCCGAGTGCTTGTGTAGTAGCTTGTCAAACCGATGTCATTAAATACATGTTGCATAGGCCAATTCTTAGTGGTAGAATTGGCAAGTGGGCTTATGCTTTGATTGAATATGATTTGGCTTATGAATCTCTAAAGTCCATGAAAGGCCAAATTGTTGCTAATTTCATTGTTGAACATCGGATTAATGACAAGCATGATGTTGATATGAACCTTATTTCATTAGTACCATGGATATTATACTTTGATGGGTCAGTTTGTAGCAATGGCCAAGGTGTTGGTATTGTTTATATATCTCCTCATGGTGCTGTTTTTGAAGCCTCATGCCGCTTAGAATATTTTTGCACAAACAATCAAGCCGAATATGAAGCATTGTTATTCGGCCTAGAGATGTTACTTGCTATAGGTGTTACACATATTGAGGCTTATGGTGATTCGTTACTAGTGGTACAGCAAATATCCAAAGTCTTTCAGTGTTTGGACGAATCACTTAATGTTTATCTTGATAAATGTCTAGATATAATCTCTACTTTGGATTGTTTTAGCATTGCACATATATCTAGACATGACAACTGGAAAGCAAATGAGTTGGCACAACAAGCATCTGGATACCATGTTGATCATGGCATGTTTCATATTTCTCAAAATCCGATGTCTTGTCTTACCAGTATAGAAGAGGCCGAACCAGAACCCACTGATTCGGTCATTAACAAAAAATCTAGTGCAGGTGACAATTCCGACTGGAGGAAGCCCATTGTTGCTTACTTGCGTAATCCGAGTGAAAGGGTGGACAGGGCTGTTCGGCGTATGGCTTTTAAATATACTATGAGGGATGATGATCTTTATCGCCGAACAGTTGATGATGTTCTTTTAAAGTGCTTGGATGAGGACCAAGCAAGAGTTGCTATGGGAGAGGTACATGAAGGCATTTGTGGTACTCACCAGTCGGCTCCCAAGATGAAATGGTTATTACGACGTGCTGGGTTTTATTGGCCGACCATGATTAATGATTGCTTCAGATATTATAAAGGGTGCGAAGCTTGTCAAAAATTTGGTGATATTCAATTGGCTCCCGCTGCTATGTTGCATCCTATTATCAAGTCGTGGCCTTTCAGAGGATGGGGTTTAGACTTTATTGGGCAAATCCATCCGTCTTCTTCAAAGGGGCATCGGTTCGTATTGGTGGCAACTGATTATTTCACTAAGTGGTCTGAAGCAGTACCTCTCAAGAACATGACGCATACGGAGGTAATTAAATTCATAACCGAGCACATTATTCATAGATTCGGTATTCCTCAAACGTTAACTACAGATCAAGGTTCATCTTTTATGTCACACCAAGTCAGAGAGTTTGCCGAATCTTATAACATAAAGTTGCTCAATTCCTCCCCATATTATGCCCAAGCTAATGGACAAGCTGAGTCTAGCAATAAAATTTTAATCAAGCTCATCAAGAAGAAGATTGAGGATAATCCAAGGAGATGGCATGACTTGTTGTCTGAGGCATTATGGGCACATAGAATCTCAAGGCATGGTGCTACGAAAGTGACTCCATATGAGCTAGTATATGGTCAGGAGGCTGTTTTACCAGTGGAAGTAAATTTGAATGCTTTGAGAATAGCCAAACAAAATGATTTATCGGCAATAGACTTCTATAACTTGATGATGGACAACATTGATGAGGTTGCTGATAAACGTTTGGCTGCTTTGAATGCCATAGAGAGAGATAAGTTGAGGGTGGCAAGGGCTTACAATAAGAAAGTCAAGTTGAAGAATTTTCAAGTTGGTGATCTCGTCTGGAAAGTGATTCTACCGATTGGTTCAAGAGATAGAAAGTTCGGGAAGTGGTCTCCAAGTTGGGAAGGTCCTTTTAGGATTACAAGAGTTGTTCCCGGAAATTCATATTTGGTGGAATCAATACAAGGGGCATTGTTACCTCGAGCTCTCAATGGCAAATATTTGAAGAAGTACCACCCGAGTGTGTGGCAGGAAGCCTAAGTAGGCAACGGCCGATATACGATTATCGCCCTTAGCACAAACATGGCCGATAAATAATTATCGCCTTGAGAAAAATAAATGGCCGACGGAGTGTTGGCATCGTCCTTAGAACGAACACCATGCATATTATTTTTCGGCATGCAAGCTTTGCCGAAAAACAGGGGGGCCTGTGTTGACACCTGATTTTGGCACAATGCAGAATGCAATGGAGATGGCCTCAAATGACAAAATATTCTGAATGAGAAATTTCACATTGCCGAGTGGAACAACTTTGATGTTTGGACCATAATCATTCGGCATCATATCAAAGACCAAAACTACACTCAGATTGTCATGTTTAGGTGTTCTGAGTGCTTTTTGGTCAAGTACGCCTCCAGGACAATCTCGGATGAAGGAATGCTCTACATGAATTGTCTTTGTCTCGTCGAATCGGTCGATTTTGATATAAAAATCATCTCAATCCGAGTTCGTATGCAAAAGTTAGAGCTATCTGGATGCAGCCCTGTCAGGAGGCGAAATATGACGCGGAAGACCAGACATGTCTTGGCAAGTGTCTGATGTAATGCGTGAGTGTTTTGGCCCAGAAGATGGCCTCGAATCGGAAAACGTTCAACATGAAAGTTTTTCGTCTCGTCAAAACGGTCAACTTTGCTTTTGGATACATTTTCATCCGAGGTCGTTTACTGCCTCAAAAACCTTGCCGGGGGAGAGCTTGCCGCCGTGAACAGTAACCTGCCGGGGAAAGCTTGCCGCCGTGAACAGTAACCTGCCGGGGAAAGCTTGCCGCCGTGAACAGTAACCTTGCCGGGGAGAGCTTGCCGCCGTAAACAGTAACCTTGCCGGGGAAAGCTTGCCGCCGTGAACAGTAACCTTGCCGGGGAAAGCTTGCCGCCGTGAACAGTAACCTTGCCGGGGGAGAGCTTGCCGCCGTGAACAGTAAGCCGCCGGGGAAAGCTTGCCGCCGTGAACAGTAACCTTGCCGGGAAAGCTTGCTGCCGTGAACAGTAGAAACTGTCGAGGCCAATCCGACCAGATGCTGAAGATGGGCTCAAATACTTATCTAGATGGATTCGGATGAAGAAGTGTTCAACATAGGAGTTGTTCATAACGTCGAAACGGTCAACTTTGCTTTTGGAGTCATCATCATCTGACGTAGTATACGAC
Source organism: Triticum aestivum (assembly GCF_018294505.1). Taxonomy (NCBI): domain Eukaryota; kingdom Viridiplantae; phylum Streptophyta; class Magnoliopsida; order Poales; family Poaceae; genus Triticum; species Triticum aestivum. The sequence goes on from NC_057800.1 coordinate 183,065,161, forward strand.
CTGCAGAGACGCTGCAAGAATCGGACGGTCCAGTCAGCTACATGAACGAGTCCGACTCGAAATTAGAGATGACCCCGTGGAGTATTCAAGATGGCCTTATTTGGAAAAGTGATCAAAATACGGATTGTTGGCCTCGTCGAAGCACACATAATTGATATTTTAACCGTCTCCATCGGAAGTCATATGCAGGTTCCATAGCCCACGCAAGGAGCAAGACAGAAGATTGGACCAGATTCGGGCTGAATCCGAGTGGGACCAAAACTAGGATTCTAGGACGTGAATTGATGTAATTTTCTTGTAAGGAAAGCCTAGATAAATTCTTTGCTTGTACGGGAAGTCCAGCCGCCTCTTATATATGTTGGGGGTGACGGCCGATTGAACAACACACAATCGAACAAATCAATATACTACTTTTTCATCTATGTTTTATCTCTCCACCGTTTTTCTCTCTCGTTCTTCGCTGTTCTTCGTTTGAGAGCTGCGAATCTCGAGGCTCTAGGGGCGAGCGAATCGACCTAGGGCAGCCCATAGCCGCCGCAATCCCTGACGGGGTCCCTCCCGGGTGCGCGGGGTTTCGGGTCTGCAAAAGCGCCCGCCGACTGTCTTGCGTATCGCGCTGTCGGTCGGGCCTCCTTCGACGTGAGCTGTGGTGCATCACCCCCGGCGTCGAGGGTACACGTGACGTGTTCATGTGTCAACAACAACATACTTTGTTCCCTTTGTCATCGTATGTTACTTGCCCGAGAGTCGATCGTCAGTATCTCAATACCTAGTTCAATCTCGTTACCGGCAAGTCTGTTTACTTGTTCCGTAATACATCATCCCGCAACTAACTCATTAGTTGCAATGCTTGCAAGGCTTATAGTGATGTGCATTACCGAGTGGGCCCAGAGATACCTCTCCGACAATCGAAGTGACAAATCCTAATCTCGAAATACGCCAACCCAACAAGTACCTTCGAAGACACCTGTAGAGCACCTTTATAATCACCCAGTTACGTTGTGACGTTTGGTAGCACACAAAGTGTTCCTCTGGTAAATTGGAGTTGCATAATCTCATAGTCATAGGAACATGTATAAGTCATGAAGAAAGGAATAGCAACAAACTAAACGATCAAGTGCTATGCTAACGGAATGGGTCAAGTCAATTACATCATTCTCCTAATGATGTGATCCCGTTAATCAAATGACAACTCATGTCTATGGTTAGGAAACATAACCATCTTTAATCAACGAGCTAGTCTAGTAGAGGCATACTAGTGACACTCTGTTTGTCTATGTATTCACACATGCATTATGTTTCCGGTTAATACAATTCTAGCTTGAATAAGAAGCATTTATCATGATATAAGGAAATATATAATAACTTTATTATTGCCTCTAGGGCATATTTCCTTCAGTCTCCCACTTGCACTAGAGTCAATAATCTAGTTCACATCGCCATGTGATTTAACATCAATAGTTCACATCACCATGTGATTAACACCCATAGTTCACATCGACATGTGACCAACAACCAAAGGGTTTACTAGAGTCAATAATCTAGTTCACATCGCCATGTGATTAACACCCAAAGAGTACTGAGGTGTGATCATGTTTTGCTTGTGAGAGAAGTTTAGTCAACGGGTCTGCCACATTCAGATCCGTAAGTATTTTGCAAATTTCTATGTCAACAATGCTCTGCATGGAGCTACTCTAGCTAATTGCTCCCACTTTCAATATGTATCCAGATTGAGACTTAGAGTCATCTGGATCAGTGTCAAAACTTGCATCGACGTAACCCTTTATGACGAACCTTTTGTCACCTCCATAATCGAGAAACATATCCTTATTCCACTAAGGATAATTTTGACCAATTCCAGTGATCTACTCCTAGATCACTATTGTACTCCCTTGCCAAACTCAGGGCAGGGTATACAATAGGTCTGGTACACAGCATGGCATACTTTATAGAACCTATGGCTAAGGCATAGGGAATGACTTTGATTCTCTCTCTATCTTCTGCCGTGGTCGGGTTTTGAGTCTTACTCAACTTCACACCTTGTAACACAGGCAAGAACTTCTTCTTTGACTGTTCCATTTTGAACTACTTCAAAATCTTGTCAAGGTATGTACTCATTGAAAAACTTATCAAGCATCTTGATCTATCTCTATAGATCTTGATGCTCAATATGTAAGCAGCTTCAGCGAGGTCTTTCTTTGAAAAACTCCTTTCAAATATTCCTTTATGCTTTGCAGAATAATTCTACATTATCTCCGATCAACAATATGTCTTTCACATATACTTATCAGAAATGCTGTAGTGCTCCCACTCACTTTCTTGTAAATACTAGCTTCACCCGCAAGTCTGTATAAAACTATATGCTTTGATCAACTTATCAAAGCGTATATTCCAACTCCGAGATGCTTGCACCAGTCCATAGATGGATCGCTGGAGCTTGCATATTTTGTTAGTACCTTTAGGATTGACAAAACCTTCTGGTTGCATCGTATATAACTCTTCTTTAATAAATCTATTAAGGAATGCAGTTTTGTTTATCCATTTGCCAGATTTCATAAAATGCGGCAATTGCTAACATGATTCGGACAGACTTAAGCATAAATACGAGTGAGAAACTCTCATCGTAGTCAACACCTTGAACTTGTCGAAAAACTTTTTGCGACAATTCTAGCTTTGTAGATAGTAACACTACTATCAGCGTCCGTCTTCCTCTTGAAGATCCATTTAATCTCAATGGCTCGCCGATCATTGGGAAAGTCAATCAAAGTCCATACTTTGTTCTCATACATGGATCTCATCTCAGATTTCATGGCCTCAAGCCATTTCGCGGAATCTGGGCTCATCATCGCTTCCTCATAGTTCGTAGGCTCGTCATGGTCAAGTAACATGACCTCCAGAACAGGATTACCGTACCACTCTGGTGTGGATCTCACTCTGCTTTACCTACGAGGTTCGGTAGTAACTTGATCTGAAGTTATATGATCATCATCATTAGCTTCCTCACTAATTGGTGTAGTAGTCACAGGAACAGATTTCTGTGATTAACTACTTTCCAATAAGGGAGCAGGTACAGTTACCTCATCAAGTTATACTTTCCTCCCACTCACTTATTTTAAGAGAACTCCTTCTCTAGAAAGGATCCATTCAAAGCAACGAATATCTTGCCTTCGGATCTGTGATAGAAGGTGTACCCAACATTTTCTTTTGGGTATCCTATGAAGACACACTTCTCCAATTTGGGTTTGAGCTTATCAGGTTGAAACTTTTTCACATAAGCATTGCAACCTCAAACTTTAAGAAACGACACCTTAGGTTTCTTGCCAAACCATAGTTCATACGGTGTAGTCTCAACGGATTTAGATGGTGCCCTATTTAACGTGAATGCAGATGTCTCTAATGTATAACCCCAAAACAATAGTGGTAGATCGGTAAGAGACATCATAGATCGCACCCTATCTAATAAAGTACGGTTATGACGCTCGGACACACCATTACACTGTGGTGTTCCAGGTGGCGTGAGTAGTGAAACTATTTCACATTGTTTTTTAACTAAAGGCCAAACTCGTAACTCAAATATTTTACTTCTGCGATCATATCGTAGAAACTTTTATTTTTGTTACGATGATTCTCCACTTCACTCTGAAATTCTTTAAACTTTTCAAATGTTTCAGACTTGTGTTTCATCAAGTAGATCTACTCATATCTTCTCAAATCATCTGTGAAGATCAGAATATAATGATACCTGCCGCGAGCCTCTATATTCATGGACCACATACATCAGTATGTATGATTTCCAACAAATCTGTTGCTCGTTCCATTGTTCCGGAGAACAGAGTCTTAGTCATCTTGCCCATGAGGCATGGTTCGCAAGCATCAACTGATTCATAATCAAGTGATTCCAAAAACCCATTAGCATGGATTTTTCATGCGCTTTACACCAATATGACCTAAACGGCAGTGCCACAAATAAGTTGCACTATCATTATTAACTTTGCATCTTTTGGCTTCAATATTATGAATATGTGTATCACCACGATCGAGATCCAACAAACCATTTTCATTGGGTGTATGACCATAGAAGGTTTTATTCATGTAAACAGAACAACAATTATTCTCTAACTTACATGAATAACCGTATTGCAATAAACATGATCCAATCATATTTATGCTCAACGCAAACACCAAATAACACTTATTTAGGTTCAACACTAATCCCGAAAGTATAGGGAATGTGCGATGATGATCATATCAATCTTGGAACCACTTCCAACACACATCGTCACTTCACCCTTAACTAGTCTCTGTTCATTCTGCAACTCCCGTTTCGAGTTACTACTCTTAGCAACTGAACTAGTATCAAATACTGAGGGGTTGCTATAAACACTAGCAAAGTACACATCAATAACATGTATATCAAATATACCTATGTTCACTTTGCCATCCTTCTTATTCGCCAATTACTTGGGGTAGTTCCGCTTCCAGTGACCAGTCCCTTTGCAGTAGAAGATCTCAATTTCAGGCTTAGGTCCAGACTTGGGTTTTTCACTTGAGAAGCAACTTGCTTGCCGTTGTTCTTGAAGTTCCCCTTTCTTCCCTTTGTCCCTTCACTTGAAAGTAGTGGTTTTGTTTACCATCAACACTTGATGCTTTTCTTGATTTCTACCTTCGTTGATTTCAGCATCACGAAGAGCTTGGAATCGTTTCCGTTATCCCTTGCATATTATAGTTCATCACGAAGTTCTACTAACTTGGTGATGGTGACTAGAGAATTCTGTCAATCACTATTTTATCTGGAAGATTAACTCCCACTTGATTCAAGCGATTGTAGTACCCAGACAATCTGAGCACATGCTCACTGCTTGAGCTATTCTCCTCCATATTTTAGCTATATAACTTGTTGGAGACTTCATATCTCTCAACTCGGGTATTTGCTTGAAATATTAACTTCAACTCCTGGAACATCTCATATGGTCCATGATGTTCAAAACGTCTTTGAAGTCCCGATTCTAAGCTGTTTAAGCATGGTGCACTAAACTATCAAGTAGTCATCATATTGAGCTAGCCAAATGTTCATAACATCTGCATCTGCTCCTGCAATAGGTTTGTCACCTAGCGGTGCATCAAAGACATAATTCTTCTGTGCAGCAATGAGGATAAACCTCAGATCATGGATCCAATCCGCATCATTGCTACTAACATCTTTCAACTTAGTTTTCTCTAGGAACATATCAAAAATAAAACAAGGGAGCTAAACGCGAGCTATTGATCTACAAAATAGATATGCTAATACTACCAGGACTAAGTTCATGATAAATTAAAGTTCAATTAATCATATTACTTAAGAACTCCCACTTAGATAGACATCCCTCTAATCCTCTAAGTGATCACGTGATCCAAATCAACTAAACCATGTCTGATCATCACGTGAGATGGAGTAGTTTCAATGGTGAACATCACTATGTTGATCATATCTACTATATAATTCATGCTCGACCTTTCGGTCTCCGTGTTCCGAGGCCACATCTGTTATATGCTAGGCTCGTCAAGTTTAACCTGAGTATTCCGCGTGTGCAACTGTTTTGCACCCATTGTATTTGAACGTAGAGCCTATCACACCCGATCATCACATGGTGTCTCAGCACGAAGAACTTACGCAACGGTGCATACTCAGGGAGAACACTTGTACCTTGATAATTGGTGAGAGATCATATTATAAATCTACCGTCGAACTAAGCAAAATAAGATGTATAAAAGATAAACATCACATGCAATCAAAATATGTGACATGATATGGCCATCATCATCTTGTGCCTTTGATCTCCATCTCCAAAGTATCGTCATGTTTTCCATCGTCACCGGCATGACACCATGATCTCCATCATCTTGATCTATATCAATGTGTCGTCACATGGTCGTCTCGCCAACTACTGCTTCTTGCAACTATTGCTATCACATAGTGATAAAGTAAAGCAATTATTTGGTGCTTGCATCTTATGCAATAGAGAGATAACCATAAGGCTTTTGCCTGTTGCCGATAACTTCAACAAAACATGATCATCTCATACAACAACTTATATCTCATCACATCTTGACCATATCACATCACAACATGCCCTGCAAAAACAAGTTAGACGTCCTCTACTTTGTTGTTGCAAGTTTTACGTGGCTGCTACGGGCTGAGCAAGAACCGTTCTTACCTACACATAAAAATCACAACGATAGTTTGTCAAGTTGGTGTTGTTTTAACCTTCGCAAGGACCGGGCGTAGCCACACTCGGTTCAACTAAAGTTGGGGAAACTGACACCCGCTAGTCACCTGTGTGCATAGCACGGCGGTAAAACCAGTCTCGCGTAAGCGTACGCGTAATGTCGGTCCGGGCCGCTTCATCCAACAATACCGCCAAACCAAAGTATGACATACTGGTAAGCAGTATGACTTATATCGCCCACAACTCACTTGTGTTCTACTCGTGCATATTACATCAACGCATAAAACCTAGGCTCTGATGCCACTGTTGGGGAACGTAGTAATTTCAAAAAATTTCCTACGCACACGCAAGATCATGGTGATGCATAGCAACAAGAGGGGAGAGTGTAGTCTTCGTACCCTCGTAGACCGACATCAGAAGCGTTATGACAACACGGTTGATGTAGTCGTACGTCTTCACGGCCCGACCGATCAAGCACCGAAACTACGGCACCTCCAAGTTCTAGCACACGCTCAGCTCGATGACGATCCCCGGACTCCGATCCAGCAAAGTGTCGGGGAAGAGTTCCGTCAGCACGACGGCGTGGTGACGACTTGATGTTCTACAATCGCAGGGCTTCGCCTAAGCACCACTACAATATTATCTAGGACTATGGTGGAGGGGGGCACCGCACACGGCTAAGAGAACGATCTTGAAGATCAACTTTTGTGTCTAGAGGTGCCCCCTGCCCCCGTATATAAAGGAGCAAGGGGGGAGGCCGGCCGGCCCTTGGGGCGCGCCAAGGAGGAGTCCTCCTCCTCCTAGTAGGAGTAGGACTCCCCTCTTTCCTACTCCTACTAGGAGGGGGAAAGGAAGGGGGAGAGGGAGAAGGAAAGGGGGGCGCCGCCCCCCTCTCCTAGTCCAATTCGGACCAGAGGGGGAGGGGGCACGCGGCCCACCCTGGCCGCCCCTCTCTCTCTCCACTAGGGCCCATAAAGCCCATTACTTCTCCCGGGGGCGTTCCGGTAACCCTCCGGCACTCCGGTTTTCTCCGAACTCACTCGGAACACTTCCGGTGTCCGAATATAGTCGTCCAATATATCAATCTTTATGTCTCGACCATTTCAAGACTCCTCTTCATGTCCATGATCACATCCGGGACTCCGAACCAACTTCGGTACATCAAAATATATAAACTCATAATGAAACTGTCATCGTAACGTTAAGCGTGCGGACCCTACGGGTTCGAGAACAATGTAGACATGACCGAGACATGTCTCCGGTCAATAACCAATAGCGGAACCTGGATGCTCATATTGGCTCCCACATATTCTATGAAGATCTTTTATCGGCCAGACCGCATAACAACATACTTTGTTCCCTTTGTCATCGGTATGTTACTTGCCCGAGATTCGATCGTCGGTATCTCAATACCTAGTTCAATCTCTTTACCGGCAAGTCTCTTTACTCATTCCATAATACATCATCCCGCAACTAACTCATTAGTTGCAATGCTTGCAAGGCTTATAGTGATGTGCATTACCGAGTGGGCCCAGAGATACCTCTCCGATAATCGGAGTGACAAATCCTAATCTCGAAATACGCCAACCCAACAAGTACCTTCGGAGACACCTGTAGAGCACCTTTATAATCACCCAGTTACGTTGTGACATTTAGTAGCACACAAAGTGTTCCTCTGGTAAATGGGAGTTGCATAATCTCATAGTCATAGGAACATGTATAAGTCATGAACAAAAGCAATAGCAACAAACTAAACGATCAAGTGCTATGCTAACGGAATGGGTCAAGTCAATTACATCATTCTCCTAATGATGTGATCCCGTTAATCAAATGACAACTCATGTCTATGGTTAGGAAACATAACCATCTTTAATCAATGAGCTAGTCTAGTAGAGGCATACTAGTGACACTCTGTTTGTCTATGTATTCACACATGTATTATGTTTCCGGTTAATACAATTCTAGCATGAATAATAAACATTTATCATGATATAAGGAAATATATAATAACTTTATTATTGCCTCTAGGGCATATTTCCTTCAAGGAGCGGGTCATATGTGCCTCGGCAGCATGACGACAGACGCCCTCACAGTGGTGGACGAAGAATTCCAGTCGACCCAGAGAGCCAGGCTTTGATGTGAGATCTATTCTCGTTCAAGGTCTGGTTGACAGGAATAGGGCACACAGAGAGGGCCATGATAGAGATTATCCTACTGGGAGTAGGGTGCATGTTTCAGGTCCCGAGTGTTTCAGCAGAGCCATTAGAGCAGCAGTGATTCCTCCCAACTTCAGGTTGGTGACTGGAGTCAGCAAGTTCACTGGCGAGTCCAAGCCTGACACTTTGCTTGAGGACTACCGAGTGGCTGTGCAGATCGGTGGCGGCAATGATGAAGTGGCCATGAAGCACCTTCCTCTGATGTTGGAGGGCTCGACCAGAGCGTGGTTGAATCAGTTAGCACCTGGCAGCATATATAGTTGGGAGGAACTTGCCCGAGTGTTTGTTAGAACCTTTGAAAGTACATGAAAAAGACCAGCGGGGTTGACAGAGTTGCAGTCCTATGTGCAGAAACCAAATGAGACCTTGAGAGATTATATCCAGAGATGGATCACATTGCACCACACAGTGGAGAATGTGTCAGGTCACCAAGCAGTTTGTGCCTTCAAGGAGGGTGTTAAATACAGAGAGTTGAACCTGAAGTTCGGTCGGACAGGAGATATGTCCCTGAGTCGAATGATGGAGATCGCCACTAAGTATGCCAATGGCGAAGAGGAGGACCGACTCCGGAGTGGCAAGCACAAAACAGTCGCCCAAGACACCGGAGGAGGAACTTCCAATCGGAAACAGAAGCGTAAGGCCGAGCCAGTTGCTCCTGGTGAGGCCTTAGTTGTGGCTCAAGAAAATTTCAAGGGGAAGCCCAAAGGGCCTTGGAATCCCAAGAAAGTGAAAGATCAAGACGGAAATGATGTGTTAGATTTTCCATGTCACATTCACACCAAGAAAGATGAAGAGGGTAATTTGATTTATCCCAAGCACACCACTCGACAGTGTCGACTCCTGATCCAGCAATTCCGAGAGAAGCAACCCAAAGAGAAGGAAAAGGAGTCAGACAAGGATGAGGACAAGGAAGAGGATGATGACGGTTTTCCTAACGTCAACTCAACTCTGATGATTTTTGCTGATGTTGAGAGCAAAAGTCGACTGAAAGTTATCAACAGAGAAGTAAACATGGTTGCTCCGGCAACACCAAGTTATTTGAAGTGGTCTCAGACTGCCATCACATTCGACCAGTCTGACCATCCAGCGCGAATAGCCACCCCTGGGAGGGAAGCATTTGTGGTCGACCCAGTTGTTGAAGGCACTCGACTGACTAAATTGCTGATGGATGGTGGTAGCGGCCCGAATATCCTTTATGTTGAAACCTTGAAGGGAATGGGGATTCCGATGCTCAGCGAGAGTAATATGAGTTTCCATGGTGTCATACCCGGCAAGAAGGCTGAATCACTCGGCCAGATCGCCCTTGATGTGGTTTTCGGTGATTCCAAGAATTACCGCAAAGAAAAGTTGACATTTGAAGTAGTAGATTTCAAGAGTGCTTATCATGCCATTCTGGGTAGACCTGCCTATGCACGTTTCATGGCTCGACCATGTTACGTATACCTCAAATTGAAAATGCCTGGTCCCAGAGGAGTGATCACTATCACTGGCAATCGGCAGAAGGCAGAAGAGTGCTTCCAGAAGGGCTCGAAAATCGCCGATGACAGTAGTAGAATTGCAAGAGTACCAGAAAAATGTAGATCCGAGTGATTTGTTGCGAGCAAGAAGCCTGCCACAGACTCAGCAATTCAGTCATTCGGTGCAACGAAGCCGATTCATATTCACCGGACCGGTCCCAATGCTGCTCCGACTCATATCTCGACAACACTCGACAGCAAATAGGAAGAAGCGCTCATCCAGTTCCTCCGTGAGAACTGGGACATCTTTGCATGGAAACCTTCTGACATGCCGGGTGTACCCAGGGGACTGGCTGCGCATCATTTGCGAGTCGACCCAAAAGTGAAACCGGTCAAGGAACATCTTCGGCGGTCCGCCGTACAGAAGAGAAAAGAAATTGGTGAAGAAGTGGCTCGGCTCCTTGCAGATGAGTTCATCCGAGAAATCTACCACTCCGAGTGGCTCGCTAATATTGTCATGATCCCCAAGAAGGACGATTCACTTCGCATGTGCATTGACTTCAAGCATATCAATCGGGCCTGCCCGAAAGATCATTTTCCTCTCCCCCGCATCGACCAAATCAACGACTCGACCGCGGGGTGTGAGCGTTTGTCTTTTCTAGATGCCTATTCCGGGTATCATCAGATCCGACTGTATGGACCCGATGAGATAAAAACGTCTTTCATCACTCCATTCGGATGCTTTTGTTACGTCACCATGCCCTTCGGTTTGAAAAACGTCGGAACCACATTCATGAGGATGATTCAAAAATGTTTACTCACTCAGTTCAGTCGGAATGTCGAAGCATACATGAATGACATTGTGGTCAAGTCACGTAAGGGTTCCGACCTGCTGGCTATGCTGAAACTTTTGCCAACCTCAGAAGGTATGATATCAAGCTTAATCCATCAAAGTGCACATTCGGAGTTCCTGGCGTAAACTTACTCGGTTTCCTTGTTTCCGAACGAGGGATCAATGCTAACCCAGAAAAAGTTGGTGCTATACTTCGGATGAAACGCCCAGTGCGTGTGCACGATGTCCAGAAGCTTACTGGTTGTTTGGCCGCCTTGAGTCGATTCATTTCTCGCCTCGGTGAAAAGGCATTGCCTCTTTACCGACTGATCAAGAAGTCCGATAAGTTCGAGTGGACTCCCGAAGCTGATGCATTGTTTGCAGAGCTCAAAGCCCTGCTTTCCACCCAGCCGGTGCTCGCTGCCCCAATTAGTAAAGAGCCTTTACTGCTTTACATTGCAGCCACTGGACAAGTTGTCAGTACAGTACTCACGGTCGAGCGGGAAGAGGAAGGAAAAGCCTATAAAGTTCAGCGCCCAGTATATTATGTTTCTGAAGTTCTGACTCCATCGAAGCAAAGATATCCACATTACCAGAAGCTTGTTTATGGGATTTACGTAACCACGAAGAAGGTTGCACACTATTTCTCTGATCATTCCATTACAGTCGTCAGCGACGCTCCATTATCAGAGATTCTGAACAACAGAGATGCAACTAGTCGAGTGGCAAACTGGGCAATTGAACTCCTTCCCTTGGACATCAAGTTTGAGGCAAAGAAAGCTATCAAGTCCCAAGTAATAGCAGATTTCCTCGCCAAGTGGATCGAACAGCAACTTCCGACTTAGATCCACTCGGAGCATTGGACCATGTTTTTCGATGGATCCAAGATGCTGAATGGTTCTGGTGCTGGGGTGGTGTTGGTATCCCCCCGTGGTGAAAAACTCAGCTATGTTCTCCAGATTCACTTTGACTCCTCCAACAACGAAGCTGAATATGAGGCACTTCTGTACGGGTTGCGTATGGCCATTTCACTCGGCGTCCATCGCCTCATGGTCTATGGCGACTCGAATTTAGTGGTCAATCAGGTGATGAATGAGTGGGACGTCAGAAGCCCAGCTATGACTGATTATTGCAATGCAGTGAGAAAGTTAGAAAAGAAGTTTGAGGGGTTAGAGCTCCATCACATACCCCGACTAAAAAATTAAGCAGCTGATGATCTAGCAAAGATAGGTTCCAAGAGAGAAGCCATTCCCAGCAATGTGTTCTTGGAACATATTCATGCATCTTCAGTTCAAGAAGATCCTTTCACTAAAGAGCCCCCGCAACCAAAGAGTGGCTCTGATCCGACTGAAATCGAGGTTTCAGTCGTGGTCGATTTAATCATGGAGGTTTTGGTCATCACTCCCGATTGGATAGTACCATATATCGCCTACATTCTTAGAAAGGAACTCCCAGAGGATGAAGATGAGGCTCGACAGATCGTCCACCGATCCAAAGCCTTTACTGTGATAAGAGGACAGCTATTCAGAGAAAGTGTGACTGGAGTCTGCCAGAAATGCATAACACCAGAAGAAGGTCGAGTGATCCTCAATGACATCCACTTGGGGACCTATGCTCACCATGCGTCCTGTGAGACCATTGTGGCTAAAGCATACCGAGTGGGATTTTACTGACCACAAGAAAATGAGATGGCAAAGGAAATAGTCGACAAACGTGAAGGTTGCCGGTTTTACTCCAACATGTCTCACAAGCCTGTGTCGGCCCTGAAGACCATTCCACTCGTCTGGCTCTTTGCTGTTTGGGGATTGGATATGGTTGGACCTCCGAGGACTGGTAGGAGCGGCTTCACTTATGTGCTTGTAGCAGTCGACAAGTTCACCAAATGGATTGAAGCCAAGCCTATCAAAAACCTTGAAGCCAGTACTGCCGTCAGTTTCGTCAGAGAGTTAACATTTAGATATGGTGTTCCACACAACATCATCACTGACAACGGGTCGAACTTTGATTCTGATGAGTTCAGAGCCTTTTGTGCTTCTCAGGGTACTCGAGTCGACTATGCTTCAGTCGCCCACCCCCAGTCGAATGGACAAGCTGAAAGAGCAAATGGATTGATTCTCAAAGGACTAAAACCCCGACTGATGCGGGATCTCAATCACGCAGTGGGAGCCTGGGTCGATGAACTTCCAATAGTGTTGTGGGGACTGAGGACAACTCCCAATCGGTCGACTGGCAGAACTCCTTTCTTCTTGGTTTATGGAGCTGAAGCTGTACTTCCGAGTGACTTGCTCCACAATGCGCCCCGAGTCGAGATTTTCTCAGAAGATGAAGCAGAACAGGCACGGCAAGATGCAGTTGATCTCTTGGAAGAAGAAAGAGAGATGGCTTTGATCCGGTCGACCATCTATCAGCAAGACCTGCGTCGATTCCACGCCAAAAACATGAGGGGTCGAGCATTTCGAGAGGGAGACTTGGTTCTTTGAGTGGATCAGCAGAAACCACACAAGCTTGCTCCTGCCTGGGAAGGCCCCTTCGTTGTCACCAGAGTGCTCCACAACAGAGCGTACCACTGTTGGGTTTCGTGGAAATTTCAAAAAAATTCCTACGCACACGCAAGATCATGGTGATGTATAGCAACGAGGGGGGGGGGGGAGTGTGATCTACATACCTAGTAGATCGACAACGGAAGCGTTTGGTTGATGTAGTCGTACGTCTTCACGATCCGACCGATCAAGCACCGAAACTACGACACCTCCGAGTTCGAGCACACGTTCGGCTCGATGACGTTCCCCGGACTCCGATCCAGCAAAGTGTCCGGGAAGAGTTGTGGGATCGAAAGTATGTCTAGAGGGGGGGGTGATTAGACTACTTGACCAAATAAAAACTTAACCTTTTCCCAATTTTAGTTCTTGGCAGATTTTAGCTATTTTAGGACAAGTCAAGCAATCATCACACAATTCAAGCAAGCATGCAAAGAGTATATTGGCAGCGGAAAGTAAAGCATGCAACTTGCAAGAATGTAAAGGGAAGGGTTTGGAGATTTCAAACGCTATTGGAGACACGGATGTTTTTCCCGTGGTTCGGATAGGTGGTGCTATCCTACATCCACGTTGATGGAGACTTCAACCCATGAAGGGTAACGGTTGCGCGAGTCCACACAGGGCTCCAACCAAGGGCAACGGTTGCACGAGTCCACGAAGGGATCCACCCACGAAGGGTCCATGAAGAAGCAACCACCCACAAAGGGTCCACGAAGTAGCAACCTTGTCTATCCCACCATGGCCATCGCCCACGAAGGACTTGCCTCACTAGCGGTAGATCTTCATGAAGTAGGCGATCTCCTTGCCCTTACAAACTCCTTGGTTCACTCCACAATCTTGTCGGAGGCTCCCAAGTGACACCTAGCCAATCTAGGAGACACCACTCTCCAAGAAGTAACAAATGGTGTGTAGGTAATGAACTCCTTGCTCTTGTGCTTCAAATGATAGTCTCCCCAACACTCAACTCTCTCTCATAGGATTTGGATTTGGTGGAAAGAAGATTTGAGTGGAAAGCAACTTGGGAAGGCTAGAGATCAAGATTCATATGGTAGGAGTGGGATGTCTTGATCTCAACACATGAGTAGGTGGTTCTCTCTCAGAACAAATGAGTTGGAATGATGTGTGTGTTCTGATGGCTCTGTCTTGGAATGAGAAAGAGGTGGAGGGGTATATATAGCCTCCACACAAAATCCAACCGTTACACAGTTTTCCAATCTCGGTGGGACCGAATCAATAAACTCGGTCGGACCGAAAATGTAAACCTAGTGACCATTAGGAATTTCGGTGGGACTGACATGCAACTCGGTAGGACCGATTCGGTTAGGGTTTGGGCATAACGTAATCTCGGTGAGACCGTTTACATAAACTCGGTGAGACCGAGTTTGGCAATTAGCTTACCAGAGAGTTGGTCAGGCAAACTCGGTGGGAACGATTTGCTCTTTCGGTGGGAACGAGTGGAACTCGGTGAGACCGAAAAGTTACAAAGGGGAAACACTGAGTTTACATTGCAATCTCGGTGGGACCGATTCGCTCTTTCGGTGGGACCGAAAAGTTACGAAAGGGAAACAGAGAGTTTGCAACCCCATCTCGGTGGGACCGAGATCCCTATCGGTAGGACCGAATTGCTAGGGTTTGGCAGTGGCTAATGACAAGTGAAACTCGGTGGCGCCGGATAGGAAAAATCGGTAGGACCGAGTTTGGCTTAGAGTTTAGGTCATATGTGGATATGGGAAAGTAGTTGAGGATTTTGGAGCATATCACTAAGCACATGAAGCAAGAGGCTCATTAAGCAACACCTCATCCCTTCTTAATAGTATTGGCTTTTCCTATGGACTCAATGTGATCTTGGATCACTAAAATATAAAATGAAGAGTCTTGAGCTTTTGAGCTTGAGCCAATCCATTGTCCTTAGCATTTTGAGGGTTCCACTTCCATATCCATGCCATGCCAATCATTGAGCTTTCCTGAAATAATCATCTTGGAATAGCATTAGCTCAATGAGCTATATGTTGTTATGAATTACCAAAACCACCTAGGGATAGTTGCACTTTCAATCTCCCCCTTTTTGGTAATTGATGACAACATATAGATCAAAGCTTCGACAAATGATAATAAGCATGAAATATATCGTCGCTTTGAGAAGTATGTGATAAGTAAGAGATCCCCCTAAATTTGTGCATATTTAAAATTTGCTTTGGACTGCAAATGCACAAAGAGTTAGAATCATGGGTTACTCTTCCATGTCACATACATCTTGGTGGAGCGCTCAAAATGATAAGATTGAAATACATGCACTCATCACCAAGAATAGTGAATGATCACAAACGATAGATATAATGATAATATTTAAATAAGCATCAAGCAAACATTAAGTGTAGCTTATGATCAAACACATGATCATCGATGTCTCACACACAATGACATAGTATCAAGCACTCAAAAGCAAACAAAGTTCGAAGAAACCACCAAGTAAACAAGAGAGAAAAGCAACACTCTCTCTCTCGAAGCCTATGATCTATACATCTTCTCTCCCTTTGGCAACAAGTTACCAAAAAGTTCCTAGAAAATGCATAGCACTAGATCGACGCTCAGGCTTGATCTTCAGGTGGTGGTGGAGTCCGGATCACTCCAAGGACGAAGGCTTCTGTAGATGCTGATGTAGTCGCAGGAGTTGGAGCTGAGGTAGATGCTGGAGCTGAGGCTGAAGCTGGTGCTGAAGTAGTGGCTCTGGTGTCAGCGACTGGCAGTGCAGACGACCTCGGGCCTCGTGGCACTCTAGAAAAAGCATGAGTCGTGGTCCTGCCTCTCCTCTCATTCATGTCCTCCTGAAGCTGCTCCACTACAGACTAAACTTCTGTTACCTTGACATCCAAGTCATAGAACTTCTGTTCCATAATCCTTTCTAGGCTCTGCTGATTTTTAGTGAGGTTGGCCAGACTTTGCTCAATTCTCAGCGAGGATGCAATCAAGTAACTGAGTTGCTCTTGTTTGGTCTTCAAGAAATAGTCAGATGCCTCTTCTTGAGTAGGCATCCTGGCAGCTTTTTCCTTCTTCGCCTTCTCCTTCTTTGCAAATGCATGGGCAGATGAGGGCTCATTCTCAGTCATAACCACTTGGTTATCCTCAAAATCTGGACGAATGAGCAGGTGTTCCTTATCCAATAGATATATGCCCGTGCCCATCTTGGAGTTGATGAGCTCCTGAATCTGTGGGGCATACCCACAACTCCTCTTCTGATCTACAACTGTCCTCTTAATGGTTTCCACAATGAGACTCATGACCTTAAACTTCTGAGGCACGTCAAAGACATGAAGCAAGTTGATCGCGTGACCTCTGATCATCTTGTGATCTCCAGACTTAGGCAGTAGAGTGTGCCTTAATATCCTATTGATAGTAGGCAATCCTGAGAGCAGATAGTGCACTGAGCCAAACTTGAATGTGTCAAGAGCTTCATTGGGAATTTCCTTATACATGTTGGACATGGAGTTATGATCCATCTTCTTCTTGGCATAGATATCCAAGTCCTCATCTTGCTCTTCTGGGGCATTGATGATCTGTGCCCACTCAGCCACTGTAGATTGGTACCTTGTACCCTCTGACATCCATGTGATCCTCCCGTCTGGATAAAAGTGAGCTGTGGAGTAGAACTGCATGATGAGTTCCTCGTTCCACTTTGTGAGCTTCTGCCCAACAAAGTCCTCTACTCCACATGCTCTGAAGCTGTCCCGAACTCCCGGGTAGTGCTCTTCATTCTCCTTGATGTATGTCCAGTCGACCCATCTCATGTCACAAACGATTGGCTTCTTGTCAAGCAAAACAGTCTCATAAAAATCTTGTTGCTCCTTTGTGTGAAATCTGTAGTCCACGGCAGTCCTTCTCCTAGAAGCATACGGATCTGCTTCTCTCCATTTTCTCAGCCCTGAGTCTCTCCTGAGCTTCATGTCCTTAGCCACAGGATGAGCATCGTTGTGGTCTGGGATCTTGGGCTTGAGCTTCCGAAGGACACTCTCTTCCTCTTCTTCAATAGCTTCAGGCACTGGAGCCTTGTTCTTTTCTGCAGCAGGTATACTCCTTGTGTTTCTCTTTGGAGCTGTCTTAGGCTTAGATGCAGCCTTAGGAGCTTCCTTGGGCTTGGATGCAGCTCCCCTTGACCTTATGGCATCTCCCATAAGTTTGGCTGCCTTGGGTGCTGGTGCAGCAACCTCTTCTTCCTCCTCCTCTTCTACCATGATGGAGGCTCTCCCAAGCACTTTGGCTACAGTCTTCTTTACTCTCTCTTTCCTCTTCTTACCCTCAGCAGCAATGGGCTCAATGGGAGCAGGTGCAGGCTTCTCAGTTGAGGCTCTAGCCTTTGACATTGGCTGCCTGCCTGCTGGCCTCTTGATTTTCAGGCCTGGCTTTGAGCCTTGAGCTGGCTCAGCCCTCTTGGAAGTGGCCTCTTCCTCTGCCACATAGTCTTCATCCTTAGAATTAGACGTTCTCTTCTTCCTTTGACGTGTGGCAGCCTTAGGCAGATTGCTGGGTGTGCTCCCACTGCCATCATCAGAAGAACTTGAGGGGCTAGTGCCCTCACTCATCACAACTTGCTGCTCTGAGAGGTTCTGGCTGTCACTTTGATCAGACATGTTGCAAACTGACTGCTGACCCTGTGAATAGATTATAGAAGAGATAGAGTGGATGAGCATCACAAAAAGTAGAAATTTTTGCAAAAGATTAATTCAAAAACTTAGTTTTAGTTTTCCAGAGAAAGCATCTCGGATCTACCGATTTTCAAACTCGGTGACACCGAAGCAGTTTTGGCACCAGAACTGGTGAACTCGGTCAGACCGAGTCACAGTTCAGTGGCACCGAGACTGCTAGGGTTTCACAGAATTCCAAAATCGGTCGCACCGATAAGTTATTCTCGGTCAGACCGAGTTTAACTTGTGCAATGGCAAAAGCCAGATCGGTGGGACCGAGTTTTTCAACTCGGTGGGTCCGAGATGGTTTCGGCGGAAACCTAACCCTAAAATTTTCGAATTAAACCTAATCTACGAGCGTTTTGACTGTATAGAAGTTTATCAATCGTGGAAAGATTCATGATGATCACAATGTGCTAGGAATCAGATTGAGGAATAGCACAATGATCAAGTCCATACCCTAGCTCGGCGTGGACTTGCTACGGCGGCAATGGCGGGGCAGAAATCCGTTGACGGCGGCGAAGACCAGCGACTGGAGGCTGCTGGCGGCGAGGAGACGATCCGGAGACCTCGGGGGCAGAGCAGGCTATCGCGCAGGCGAGGAGGTTTCGGAGAAATTTCCAAAATTCTGCCCGTCACTATATATAGCCCGACCCTGTCGGTGTGACCGAGTGGAACGACTCGGTGGCACCGAGATGCAAAACTGTGTGCAGTTTTTGCAACTCGGTGTGACCGAAAAGTTCAAATCGGTTGCACCGAGATCGAAAACCTAGATCAACTTAATGAACTTGGTAGGACCGAAATGGAGTATCGGTCAGACCGAGATTCATAAAGAGGTTTTGGAAGTTTAAGTCTATGACGAATCGGGGACTCCGAGCGCTCCTCACACAGAGTGGTTCGAATCTGACTTGATCAAATTTTGTGATGTAGCATGAATAGAGTTTGAGACGAGAAAAGCATAGATAGCTAGAGGAGGTTCTTAGGCATTCTTGTCCATCCACTTGGCAAAAGAAGATAAAGCCAAACAATCAAAGCAACAAGTGGATGTCCTCGAATGAGTAAAATATGCAATCAGCATGCTCACACAATAAGATAGCAAATGAAATATGTGGCAAAGCATGCACAACCAATTCTAGCATCTATCAAGCAATTTGCGATGACTAGGTCATCTATATATGAGTATATTGACTTAGGAGTCAAGTGAGAACACTTGATCGTAGGTCATACTCATCGTTTAAGCTCAAGTGGGGTTACCACTTTTACATAAAGCATTGTTTTGTTCACATCTTTAGAGTTGCTTTAGCTCACTTAGAGTAAAGCTCCCCCTAGATGTGATATCCCCCCTAAGAGGTATGAGCTAACCTTGGGTTTTGTCGATGATGACTTCATGTAGATATTGAAGATGTGGATGCTCAATGTTGATGTAGATCTCTTGGAGCTATCCTTTTGAGTGAATTGCACTTTCAATACCTACATGGGTTAGTCCCACAAGGAACAAACAAGGATATCCATAGACATAGAGTGATGCACACAAAAGATGATGTCCATGAAAACTTTAGGTTACCTTGTCCCTTGTCTTACCAACAAGAGGGTTTGTGACTCCTTGAACTAGTGCAAGATGTGGAAGTTGATTGCACTTGTTCTTGCCAAAATGATAAGAGTGAAGTATGTTGGCGGAGTCACCCTCAAGAACTCTCTAGTTCTTCTTCTTTTGGATCCACATCATCTTGATGGGAATCCTTGGAGTTGTAGTCGTACTTGATGAAGTGGAACTTGAAGTAGTCTTGGGAATCCACTTGACTAAGGTCTTAGGAGCTTCTTCAAATGCATCAATTTCCTCTTGAAGCTTGTCCTTGCCTTTTTGCTCGTAGTCTTGTGGTGGAAGATCATCTTGAGCTTGTGTCCCTTTGAAAGATGTATACTTCTCTTGTTGAGGGACAAACTTTGTCTTGGGGTATTGATCTTCTTCCCACTCAACTCCATTGGCATTGAACTTTCGTTCAAAACCAACACCTTGATTCTTCCGGTGCATTCCTTGCTTGCGCAGAATTTCCTCGAATTGCTTACTCCCGGCAAGGCTTTTGTACACTCCTTTCTCTATAATTCCCTTCAATAAGCTATTTTCTTGCTCAAGTGTAACTTGGCTAAGAGAATCATTAGTGGAATCAAGAGAACTACTAGAAGCAACAATATTGGATTTAGCATGATCATTGTTACTACTAGCGGAAGAATCTTTCTTGTTAGGCATGTAAGTGGACAAGAGTAAACGCTTGGCAATGTAAGAAGAACTTTTCTTGCGGAGATCATCATTGATTGCCTTTAAGAACTCATGCTCTTGCTCAAGATTGAGCTTTTCAAAGCGTAGCTTCTCATTAGCTCTTAAAAGTTCTCGATGATCTTCGAAGATAGTGTCATGAGCTAACTTAAGAGTTTTTAGTTCTTTAGTTAGGGCCTCAATCTTCTCCTTATCATTGTCACTCGTTTTATCTTGATTAGCATGATTAATTGGTCTTTCATAATAGTATTCATCACTAGAGTTGTCACCAAGAAAATCATCACCTAACAAGTCATCTTCATCACTATTGAAATCAACATACTCGGGGTGTGTTACCTTAGGACCTTTGGCCATGAAGCATCTTCCAATTCCTTCATTTGGTGAGTCAAATATGTCGTAGGAGTTGGTTGACACAAGTGCTAGACCGGCAACACCTTCATCTTGAGTATCTTCGGAGTCGGAGTGATAACTTCTCTCGGAGTGGCTGTCGGAGTCGGAGCCGGATACCCATTCACCAACATGAGCTTGATGTCTTCGTCTTGTGTAGCTCCTTGATGATTTTTCCTTCCTTTCCGAATCCTTGCTTCTCCGTGAGTATCTTTGTTCATAGCGATCATCTCTACTCCTTCTCTCTCTTTGTGGTGATCCTTTGCTTCTTCTTCTTGGAGACTCTTCTCTTCTCTTGTAGGGAGCCGTACACTCGTTGGAATAGTGTCCGGGTCTTCCACAATTGTAACAGTTTTGCTCTCGACTAGAAGATCTTTTGTCATTGTAGGACCTTGATTTGGAGCTTCTATCTTTGCTTTTATTCTTGTAGAACTTGTTGAAGTTCTTCACCATTCAGCTCAATTCTTCATTGAAGTCTTGTTTCTCACTAGATGATATAGGGGCTTCACATGAGGCTTTGTAGGCACCACTTGATTTGTTGTGAAATTCCTCTTTATCCTTAAGTGACATCTCATGAGCAACAATTCTTCCAATCACTTCCGTTGGCTTGAGATCTTTATAATTGGGCATCATTTGGATCAATGTGCACACGGTATCATATTTTCCATCCAAGGCTCTTAGGATCTTCTTGATGATGAATTTATCGGTCATCTCTTCACTTCCTAAGCCGGCAATCTCATTTGTGATGAGAGAAAGCCTAGAGTACATTTCAGCGACACCTTCACCATCCTTCATCTTGAACTTGTCAAGTTGGCTTTGAAGCACATCCAACTCGGATTCCTTGACGGAGTCGGTACCTTCTTGCATATCAATCAAAGTATCCCAAATTTCCTTTGCATTCTCAAGGCGGCTGATTTTGTTGAATTCTTCGGGGCACAATCCGTTGAAGAGAATATCACAAGCTTGAGCATTGTATTGCAACATCTTCAACTCTTCCGCGGTAGCTTCACGGTTTGGTTCTCTCTCTTCAAAGAAGTCACCTTGCAAACCAACACACACAATAGCCCAAATGGCGGGGTTATGTCCAAGAATATGCATTTTCATTTTATGCTTCCAACTAGCAAAATTAGTACCATCAAAGTAAGGACCTCTACGGTGATAATTTCCCTCGCTAGACGCCATACTCTCCTAGGTTGTGAAACCAAGGCTATGACCACCAAAAGCTATGGAGATCAAGCAAATGGATACCAAAGCTCTGATACCACTTGTGGGATCGAAAGTATGTCTAGAGGGGGGTGATTAGACTACTTGACCAAATAAAAACTTAACCTTTTCCCAATTTTAGTTCTTGGCAGATTTTAGCTATTTTAGGACAAGTCAAGCAATCATCACACAATTCAAGCAAGCATGCAAAGAGTATATTGGCAGCGGAAAGTAAAGCATGCAACTTGCAAGAATGTAAAGGGAAGGGTTTGGAGATTTCAAATGCTATTGGAGACACGGATGTCTTTCCCGTGGTTCGGATAGGTGGTGCTATCCTACATCCACGTTGATGGAGACTTCAACCCACGAAGGGTAACGGTTGCGCGAGTCCACACAGGGCTCCACCCGAGGGCAACGGTTGCGCGAGTCCACGAAGGGCTCCACCCACGAAGGGTCCACGAAGAAGCAACCACCCACAAAGGGTCCACGAAGTAGCAACCTTGTCTATCCCACCATGGCCATCGCCCACGAAGGACTTGCCTCACTAGCGGTAGATCTTCACGAAGTAGGCGATCTCCTTGCCCTTACAAACTCCTTGGTTCACTCCACAATCTTGTCGGAGGCTCCCAAGTGACACCTAGCCAATCTAGGAGACACCACTCTCCAAGAAGCAACAAATGGTGTGTAGGTAATGAACTCCTTGCTCTTGTGCTTCAAATGATAGTCTCCCCAACACTCAACTCTCTCTCATAGGATTTGGATTTGGTGGAAAGAAGATTTGAGTGGAAAGCAACTTGGGAAGGCTAGAGATCAAGATTCATATGGTAGGAGTGGGATGTCTTGATCTCAACACATGAGTAGGTGGTTCTCTCTCAGAACAAATGAGTTGGAATGATGTGTGTGTTCTGATGGCTCTGTCTTGGAATGAGAAAGAGGTGGAGGGGTATATATAGCCTCCACACAAAATCCAACCGTTACACAGTTTTCCAATCTCGGTGGGACCGAATCAATAAACTCGGTCGGACCGAAAATGTAAACCTAGTGACCGTTAGGAATTTCGGTGGGACTGACATGCAACTCGGTAGGACCGATTCGGTTAGGGTTTGGGCATAACGTAATCTCGGTGAGACCGATTACATAAACTCGGTGAGACCGAGTTTGGTAATTAGCTTACCAGAGAGTTGGTCAGGCAAACTCGGTGGGACCGATTTTCTCTTTCGGTGGGACCGAGTGGAACTCGGTGAGACCGAAAAGTTACAAAGGGGAAACACTGAGTTTACATTGCAATCTCGGTGGGACCGATTCGCTCTTTCGGTGGGACCGAAAAGTTACGAAAGGGAAACAGAGAGTTTGCAACCCCATCTCGGTGGGACGAGATCCCTATCGGTAGGACCGAATTGCTAGGGTTTGGCAGTGGCTAATGACAAGTGAAACTCGGTGGCGCCGGATAGGAAAAATCGGTAGGACCGAGTTTGGCTTAGAGTTTAGGTCATATGTGGATATGGGAAAGTAGTTGAGGATTTTGGAGCATATCACTAAGCACATGAAGCAAGAGGCTCATTAAGCAACACCTCATCCCTTCTTAATAGTATTGGCTTTTCCTATGGACTCAATGTGATCTTGGATCACTAAAATATAAAATGAAGAGTCTTGAGCTTTTGAGCTTGAGCCAATCCATTGTCCTTAGCATTTTGAGGGTTCCACTTCCATATCCATGCCATGCCAATCATTGAGCTTTCCTGAAATAATCATCTTGGAATAGCATTAGCTCAATGAGCTATATGTTGTTATGAATTACCAAAACCACCTAGGGATAGTTGCACTTTCAAGAGTTCCGTCAGCACGACGGCGTGGTGACGATCTTGATGCACTACAGCAGCAGGGCTTCGCCTAAACTCCGCTACAGTATTATCGAGGACTATGGTGGCTGGGGGCGCCGCACACGGCTAAGGAATAGATCACGTGGATCAAGTTGTGTGTCTCTGGGGTGTCCCTGCCTCTGTATATAAAGGACTAAAGGGGGGGGAGGGCGCACCAGGAGAGTCCTACTCCCTCTGGGAGTAGGATTCCCCCCCCCAATCCTAGTTGGAATAGGATTCACGGAGGGGGAAAAGAGAGAGGGGGGCCGGCCACCTCTCCTTGTCCTAATAGGACTAGGGGAGGGGGGGAGGCGCGCGGCCCATCTTGGGCTGCCCCTTCTCTTTTCCACTAAGGCCCACTAAGGCCCATATAGCTCCCGGGGGGTTCCGGTAACCTCCCGGTACTCCGGTAAAATCCCGATTTCACCCGGAACACTTCCGATATCCAAACATAGGCTTCCAATATATCAATCTTTATGTCTCGACCATTTCGAGACTCCTCGTCATGTCCGTGATCACATCCGGGACTCCGAGCAACCTTTGGTACATCAAAATGCATAAACTCATAGTATAACTGTCATCGTAACCTTAAGCGTGCGGACCCTACGGGTTCGAGAACAATGTAGACATGACCGAGACATGTCTCTGGTCAATAACCAATAGCGGGACCTGGATGCCCATATTGGCTCCTACATATTCTGCGAAGATCTTTATCGGTCAGACCGCATAACAACATACGTCGTTCCCTTTGTCATCGGTATGTTACTTGCCCGAGATTCGATCGTCGGTATCCCATACCTAGTTCAATCTCGTTGCTGGCAAGTCTCTTTACTCGTTCTGTAATACATCATCCGCAACTGACTCATTTAGTTGCAATGCTTGCAAGGCTTAAGTGATGTGCATTACCGAGAGGGCCCAGAGATACCTCTCCGATAATCGGAGTGACAAAACCTAATCTCAAAATACGCCAACCCAACATGTACCTTTGGAGACACCTGTAGTACTCCTTTATAATCACCCAGTTACGTTGTGACGTTTGGTAGTACCCAAAGTGTTCCTCCGGTAAACGGGAGTTGCATAATCTCATAGTTATAGGAACATGTATAAGTCATGAAGAAAGCAATAGCAACATACTAAACGATCGGGTGCTAAGCTAATGGAATGGGTCATGTCAATCAGATCATTCACTTAATGATGTGATCCCATTATCAAATAACAACTCATTTTTCATGGTTAGGAAACATAACCATCTTTGATTAACGAGCTAGTCAAGTAGAGGCATACTAGTGACACTTTGTTTGTCTATGTATTCACACATGTATTATGTTTCCGGTTAATACAATTCTAGCATGAATAATAAACATTTATCATGATTATAAGGAAATAAATAATAACTTTATTATTGCCTCTAGGGCATATTTCCTTCAGTCTCCCACTTGCACTAGAGTCAATAATCTAGATTACACAGTAATGATTCTAACACCCATGGAGCCTTGGTGCTGATCATGTTTTGCTCGTGGAAGAGGCTTAGTCAACGGGTTTGCAATATTCAGATCAGTATGTATCTTGCAAATCTCTATGTCTCCCACCTGGACTAGATCCCGGATGGAATTGAAGCGTCTCTTGATGTGCTTGGTTCTCTTGTGAAATCTGGATTCCTTTGCGAAGGCAATTGCACCAGTATTGTCACAGAAGATTTTCATTGGACCCGATGCACTAGGTATGACACCTAGATCGGATATGAACTCCTTCATCTAGACTCCTTCATTTGCTGCTTCCGAAGCAGCTATGTACTCCGCTTCACATGTAGATCCCGCTACAACGCTTTGTTTAGAACTGCACCAACTTACAGCCCCACCGTTTAATGTAAACACATATCCGGTTTGCGATTTAGAATCGTCCGGATCAGTGTTAAAGCTTGCATCAATGTAACCTTTTACGATGAGCTCTTTGTCACCTCCATATACGAGAAGCATATCCTTAGTCCTTTTCAGGTATTTCAGGATGTTCTTGACCGCTGTCCAGTGATCCACTCCTAGATTACTTTGGTACCTCCCTGCTAGACTTATAGCAAGGCACACATCAGGTCTGGTACACAGCATTGCATACATGATAGATCCTATCGCTGATGCATAGGGAACATCTTTTATATTCTCTCTATCTTCTGCAGTGGTCGGGCATTGGGTCTTACTCAATTTCACACCTTGTAACACAGGCAAGAATCCTTTCTTTGCTTGATCCATTTTGAACTTCTTCAAAACTTTGTCAAGGTATGTTGTTTGTGAAAGTCCAATTAAGCGTTTTGATCTATCTCTATAGATCTTAATGCCTAATATGTAAGCAGCTTCACCGAGGTCTTTCATTGAAAAACTCTTATTCAAGTATCCCTTTATGCTATCCAGAAATTCTATATCATTTCCAATTAATAATATGTCATCTACATATAATATCAGAAATGCTACAGAGCTCCCACTCACTTTCTTGTAAATACAGGCTTCTCCAAAAGTCTGTATAAAACCAAATGCTTTGATCACACTATCAAAGCATTTATTCCAACTCCGAGAGGCTTGCACCAGTCCATAAATGGATTGCTGGAGCTTGCACACTTTGTTAGCTCCCTTTGGATCGACAAAACCTTCTGGTTGCATCATATACAACTCTTCTTCCAGAAATCCATTCAGGAATGCAGTTTTGACATCCATCTGCCAAATTTCATAATCATAAAATGCGGCAATTGCTAACATGATTCGGACAAACTTAAGCATCGCTATGGGTGAGAAGGTCTCATCGTAGTCAATCCCTTGAACTTGCCGGAAACCTTTTGCGACAAGTCGAGCTTTGTAGACAGTAATATTACCGTCAGCGTTAGTCTCCTTCTTGAAGAACCATTTATTCTCAATTGCTTGCCGATCATCGGGCAAGTCAACCAAAGTCCATACTTTGTTCTCATACATGGATCCCATCTCAGATTTCTTGGCTTCAAGCCACTTTGCGGAATCTGGGCTCACCATCGCTTCTTCATAGTTCGTAGGTTCATCATGATCTAGTAGCATGACTTCCAGAACGGGATTACCGTACCACTCCGGTGCGGATCTTACTCTGGTTGATCTACGAGGTTCAGTAGTATCTTGTTCTGAAGTTTCATGATCATCATCATTAGCTTCCTCACTAACCGGTGTAGGTGTCACAGAAACAGTTTTCTGTGATGCATTACTTTCCAATAAGGGAGCAGGTACAGTTACCTCGTCAAGTTCTACTTTCCTCCCACTCACTTCTTTCGAGAGAAACTCCTTCTCCAGAAAGTTTCCGAACTTAGCAACAAAAGTCTTGCCATCGGATCTGTGATAGAAGGTGTATCCAATAGTTTCCTTTGGATATCCTATGAAGACACATTTTTCCGATTTGGGTTCAAGCTTATCAGGTTGAAGTTTTTTCACATAAGCATCGCAGCCCCAAACTTTCAGAAACGACAACTTTGGTTTCTTGCCAAACCATAGTTCATAAGGCGTCGTCTCAACGGATTTTGATGGTGCCCTATTTAACGTGAATGCGGCTGTCTCTAGAGCGTACCCCCAAAACGATAGCGGTAAATCAGTAAGAGACATCATAGATCGCACCATATCTAGTAAAGTACGATTACGACGTTCGGACACACCATTACGCTGTGGTGTTCCGGGTGGCGTGAGTTGCGAAACTATTCCACAATTTTCCAAATGTACACCAAACTCGTAACTCAAATATTCTCCTCCACGATCAGATCGCAGAAACTTTATTTTCTTGTTACGATGATTTTCAACTTCACTCTGAAATTCTTTGAACTTTTCAAATGTTTCAGACTTATGTTTCATTAAGTAGATATACCCATATCTGCTCAAATCATCTGTGAAGGTGAGAAAATAACGATATCCGCCACGAGCCTCAATATTCATCGGACCACATACATCTGTACGTATGATTTCCAACAAATCTGTTGCTCTCTCCATAGTACCGGAGAATGGTGTTTTGGTCATCTTGCCCATGAGGCACGGTTCGCAAGTACCAAGTGATTCATAATCAAGTGGTTCCAAAAGTCCATCTGTATGGAGTTTCTTCATGCGCTTTACACCGATATGACCTAAACGGCAGTGCCACAAATAAGTTGCACTCTCATTATCAACTCTGCATCTTTTGGCTTCAACATTATGAATATGTGTGTTACTACTATCGAGATTCAACAAGAATAGACCACTTTTCGGGGGTGCATGACCATAAAAGATATTACTCATATAAATAGAACAACCATTATTCTCTGATTTAAATGAATAACCGTCTCGCATCAAACAAGATCCAGATATAATGTTCATGCTTAATGCTGGCACCAAATAACAATTATTTAGGTCTAATACTAATCCCGAAGGTAGATGTAGAGGTAGCGTGCCGACTGCGATCACATTGACTTTGGAACCGTTTCCCACGCACATCGTCACCTCGTCCTTAACCAATCTTCGCTTGATCCGTAGTCCCTGTTTCGAGTTGCAAATATTAGCAATAGAACCAGTATCAAATACCCAGGTGCTACTGCGAGCATTAGTAAGGTACACATCAATAACATGTATATCACATATACCTTTGTTCACCTTGCCATCCTTCTTATCCGCCAAATACTTGGGGCAGTTCCGCTTCCAGTGACCAGTCTGCTTGCAATAGAAGCACTCATTTTCAGGCTTAGGTCCAGGTTTGGGTTTCTTCTCTTGAGTAGCAACTTGCTTGCCGTTCTTTTTGAAGTTCCCCTTCTTCTTCCCTTTGCCCTTTTTCTTGAAACTAGTGGTCTTGTTGACCATCAACACTTGATGCTCCTTCTTGATTTCTACCTCCGCCGCTTTTAGCATCGCGAAGAGCTCGGGAATAGTCTTATTCATCCCTTGCATATTATAGTTCATCACGAAGCTCTTGTAGCTTGGTGGCAGTGATTGGAGAATTCTGTCGACGACGCAATCATCTGGAAGATTAACTCCCAATTGAATCAAGTGATTATTATACCCAGACATTTTGAGTATATGCTCACTGATAGAACTGTTCTCCTCCATCTTGCAGCTATAGAACTTATTGGAGACTTCATATCTCTCAATCCGGGCATTTGCTTGAAATATTAACTTCAACTCCTGGAACATCTCATATGCTCCATGACGTTCAAAACATCGTTGAAGTCCCGATTCTAAGCCGTAAAGCATGGCACACTAAACTATCGAGTAGTCATCAGCTTTGCTCTGCCAGACGTTCATAACATCCGGCGTTGCTCCTGCAGCAGGCCTGGCACCTAGCGGTGCTTCCAGGACGTAATTCTTCTGTGCAGCAATGAGGATAATCCTCAAGTTACGGACCCAGTCCGTGTAATTGCTACCATCATCTTTCAACTTTGCTTTCTCAAGGAACGCATTAAAATTCAACGGAACAACAGCACGAGCCATCTATCTACAACCAAACATACATAAGCAAGATACTATCAGGTACTAAGTTCATGATAAATTTAAGTTCAATTAGTCAAATTAATTAAAGAACTCCCACTTAGATAGACATCCCTCTAATCCTCTAAGTGATCACGTGATCCAAATCAACTAAACCATAACCGATCATCACGTGAGATGGAGTAGTTTTCAATGGTGAACATCGTTATCTTGATCATATCTACTATATGATTCACGCTCGACCTTTCGGTCTTCGTGTTCCGAGGCCGTATCTGTATATGCTTGGCTCGTCAAGTATAACCTGAGTATTCCGTGTGTGCAACTATTTTGCACCCGTTGTATTTGAACGTAGAACCTATCACACCCGATCATCACGTGGTGTCTCAGCATGAAGAACTTTCGCAACGGTGCATACTCAGGGAGAACACTTCTTGATAATTTAGTGAGAGATCATCTTATAATGCTATCGTCAATCAAAGCAAGATAAGATGCATAAAAGGATAAACATCACATGCAATCAATATAAGTGATATG
This sequence comes from Triticum aestivum, assembly GCF_018294505.1. Taxonomy (NCBI): domain Eukaryota; kingdom Viridiplantae; phylum Streptophyta; class Magnoliopsida; order Poales; family Poaceae; genus Triticum; species Triticum aestivum. Next base: position 183,094,793 of record NC_057800.1, read on the forward strand.
ATATGGCCATCATCATCTTGTGCTTGTGATCTCCATCTCCGAAGCACCATCGTGATCACCATCGTCACCGGCGTGACACCTTGATCTCCATCGTAGCATCGTTGTCGTCTCGCCAAGCTTGTGCTTCTACGACTATCGCTATGGCTTAGTGATAAAGTAAAGCATTACATCGCGATTGCATTGCATACAATAAAACGACAACCATAAGGCTCCTGCCAGTTGCCGATAACTCGGTTACAAAACATGATCATCTCATACAATAAAAATAGCATCATGTCTTGACCATATCACATCACAACATGCCCTGCAAAAACAAGTTAGACGTCCTCTACTTTGTTGTTGCATGTTTTACGTGGCTGCTACGGGCTTAAGCAAGAACTAATCTTACCTACGCATCAAAACCACAACGATAGTTTGTCAATTTGACTCCATTTTAACCTTCGCAAGGACCGGGCGTAGCCACACTTGGTTCAACTAAAGTTGGAGAGACAGTCGCCCGCAAGCCACCTATGTGCAAAGCACGTCGGGAGAACCGGTCTCGCGTAAGCGTACGCGTAATGTGGGTCCGGGTCGTCTCGTCCAACAATACCGCCAAACCAAAGTATGACATGTTGGTAGGCAGTATGACTTGTATCGCCCACAACTCACTTGTGTTCTACTCGTGCATATAACATCAACATATAAAACCTAGGCTCGGATGCCACTGTTGGGTTTCGTGGAAATTTCAAAAAATTTCCTATGCACACGCAAGATCATGGTGATGTATAGCAACGAGGGGGGGGGGGGAGTGTGATCTACATACCTAGTAGATCGACAACGGAAGCGTTTGGTTGATGTAGTCGTACGTCTTCACGATCCGACCGATCAAGCACCAAAACTACGGCACCTCCGAGTTCGAGCACACATTCAGCTCGATGACGTTCCCCGGACTCCGATCCAGCAAAGTGTCGGGGAATTGTTCCGTCAGCACGACGGTGTGGTGACGATCTTGATGCACTACAACAGCAGGGCTTCGCCTAAACTCCGCTACAGTATTATCGAGGACTATGGTGGCTGGGGGCGCCGCACACGGCTAAGGAATAGATCACGTGGATCAACTTGTGTGTCTCTGGGGTGTCCCTGCCTCTGTATATAAAGGACTAAAGGGGGGAGGCTGGCCGGCCAAGGAGGGCGCGCCAGGAGAGTCCTACTCCCTCTGGGAGTAGGATTCCCCCCCCCCCAATCCTAGTTGGAATAGGATTCGCGGAGGGGGAAAAGAGAGAGGGGGACCGGCCACCTCTCCTTGTCCTAATAGGACTAGGGGAGGGGGGAGGCGCGCGGCCCATCTTGGGCTGCCCCTTCTCTTTTCCACTAAGGCCCACTAAGGCCCATATAGCTCCCGGGGGGTTCCGGTAACCTCCCGGTACTCCGGTAAAATCCCGATTTCACCCGGAACACTTCCGATATCCAAACATAGGCTTCCAATATATCAATCTTTATGTCTTGACCATTTCGAGACTCCTCGTCATGTCCGTGATCACATCCGGGACTCCGAACAACCTTTGGTACATCAAAATGCATAAACTCATAGTATAACTGTCATCGTAACCTTAAGCGTGCGGACCCTACGGGTTCGAGAACAATGTAGACATGACCGAGACATGTCTCTGGTCAATAACCAATAGCGGGACCTGGATTCCCATATTGGCTCCTACATATTCTGTGAAGATCTTTATCGGTCAGACCGCATAACAACATACGTCGTTCCCTTTGTCATCGGTATGTTACTTGCCCGAGATTCGATCGTCGGTATCCCATACCTAGTTCAATATCGTTGCTGGCAAGTCTCTTTACTCGTTCTGTAATACATCATCCGCAACTGACTCATTTAGTTGCAATGCTTGCAAGGCTTAAGTGATGTGCATTACCGAGAGGGCCCAGAGATACCTCTCCGATAATCGGAGTGACAAAACCTAATCTCGAAATACGCCAACCCAACATGTACCTTTGGAGACACCTGTAGTACTCCTTTATAATCACCCAGTTACGTTGTGACGTTTGGTAGTACCCAAAGTGTTCCTCCGGTAAACGGGAGTTGCATAATCTCATAGTTATAGGAACATGTATAAGTCATGAAGAAAGCAATAGCAACATAATAAACGATCGGGTGCTAAGCTAATGGAATGGGTCATGTCAATCAGATCATTCACTTAATGATGTGATCCCGTTAATCAAATAACAACTCATTGTTCATGGTTAGGAAACATAACCATCTTTGATTAACGAGCTGGTCAAGTAGAGGCATATTAGTGACACTTTGTTTGTCTATGTATTCACACATGTATTATGTTTCCAATTAATACAATTCTACCATGAATAATAAACATTTATCATGATTATAAGGAAATAAATAATAACTTTATTATTGCCTCTAGGGCATATTTCCTTCAACCACCTCTACAACGTCGAGCACAAGAAAGACGAGCCGCACGCTTGGAATGCGGAGCTGCTCCGCCCCTTTTATACGTAAGCACTCAGTCTATTGAGATGTAATAAAGAAGCACCTTTGTAGTTTGTTTATCAAGGACACGAGTTTTACAGTCTTCTAGAATGATTGTCGATTGCTTACATTTGTGTCTGAAATCCTCCAGTGGGTGGCTTAGTTGCGAATCCGTTTCTCCTAACTTTTAAAAATCCTACCGAGTGGTGAGCAAGTCTCTCACTCGGGGGCTTAGCTGCAGTCCAGTACTCGCCCAAGTTTGAAAAATCCTATCGAGTGATTAGCAAACCTCTCACTTGGGGGCTTAGCTGCAGTCCAGTACTCGCCTAAGTTCGAAAAATCCTACGGAGTGATGAGCAAACCTCTCACTCGGGGGCTTAGTTGCAGTCCAGTACTCGCCTAAGTTTAAAAATGCCTACCGAGTGGTGAGCAAACCTCTCACTCGGGGGCTTAGCTGTAGTCCAGTACTCGCCTAAGTTTAAAAAATCCTACTAAGTGATGAGCAAACCTGACACTTGGGGGCTTAGCTGCAGTCTGGTACTCGCCTAAGTTTGAAAAATCCTACCGAGTGATGAGCAAACCTCTCACTCGGGGGCTTAGTTGCAGTCCAGTACTCGCCTAAGTTTAAAAAATCCTACCGAGTGATGTGCAAACCTCTCACTCGGGGGCTTAGCTGCAGTCCAGTACTCGCCTAAGTTTAAAAAATCCTACCGAGTGATGAGCAAACCTCACACTCGGGGGCTTAGCTGCAGTCCAGTACTCACCTAAGTTTTAAAAAAAATCCTACCGAGTGATGAGCAAACCTCACACTCGGGGGCTTAGCTGCAGTCCGGTACTCGCCTAAGTTTATAAAATCCTACAGAGTGATGAGCAAACTCACACTCGGGGACTTAGTTGCAGTCCAGTACTCGCCTAAGTTTAAAAAATCCTACCGAGTGATGAGCAAACCTCACACTCGGGGGCTTAGCTGCAGTTCGGTACTCGCCTAAGTTTGAAAAATCCTACCGAGTGATGAGCAAACCTCTCACTCGGGGGCTTAGCTGCAGTCCAGTACTCGCCTAAGTTTAAAAAATCCTACCGAGTGATGAGCAAACCTCTCACTCGGGGGCTTAGCTGGAGTCCAGTACTCGCCTAAGTTTAAAAAATCTTACCGAGTGATGAGCAAACCTCACACTCGAGGGCTTAGCTGCAGTCCAGTACTCGCCTAAGTTTAAAAAAAATCCTACTGAGTGATTAGCAAACCTCACACTCGGGGGCTTAGCTGCAGTTCGGTACTCGCCTAAGTTTAAAATATCCTACCGAGTGATGTGCAAACCTCACACTCGGGGAGTCGGTGTCAAAACCGGCAGATCTTGGGTAGGGGGTCCCGAACTGTGCGTCAAGGTTGGATGGTAACAGGAGACAAGGGACACGATGTTTTTACCCAGGTTCGGGCCCTCTCGATGGAGGTAATACCCTACTCCTGCTTGATTAATATTGATGATATGGGTAGTACAAGAGTTGATCTACCACGAGATCAAGGAGGCTAAACCCTAGAAGCTAGCCTATGGTATGATTGTTGTGTATGGAGTTGATTCTGTCCTACGGACTACAACCCTCCGGTTTATATAGACACCAGATAGGGTTAGGGTTACATAGAGTCGGTTACAATGGTAGGAGATCTTGAATATCCGCATCGCCAAGCTTGCCTTCCACGCCAAGGAAAGTCCCCTCCGGACATAGGACGAAGTCTTCAATCTTGTATCTTCATAATCCTGGAGTCCGACCGAAGGTATAGTCCGGCTACCCGAACACCCCCTAATCCAGGACTCCCTCAGTAGCCCCTGAACCAGGCTTCAATGACGATGAGTCCGGCGCGCAGATTGTTCGGCATTGCAAGGCGGGTTCCTCTCCAAATCCTGTGTACCTGTAGGAATAATGTCCAATTTTTGTAATGTAGTGCTCCTCAGCTCCCACGCCCAATAATGGTCGCCTTCCATGTGTCAAACGAATGCGAAAAGCCAGGGCGTTTTTACATCTACACCCCTAGCCGTATAAACAAGCCGCCTATTTAACGGGATGGGGATTTAAGTCCAAACCACATCTTCTCCTCTTCGCGAGTTATCATCAGAGCGCTTCCAGCAAAGGTCCATTCCAACATGACCAGCCGTCGGAGCACCTCCCCTCGCCCCTCCGGTCCCAAACCCGGGGACTGGGAGAGTTGCACCATCCCGCATAGCGAGTTAGTGTCGCTTCAGGCCAAGGGATTTCTCCCTCAGGCATACATGGTCCCGGTCCGAGCCGGTCTCGCCACCTACAATGGCGGAAAACAAGCGGAGAGCACCCCCAATCCTTCTAAAGGAGAGCGGGTGTGCCTCGTCCCCTATCTAATAAGGGGACTGGGATTTCCAATTCATCCATTTCTCCGCGGGCTTCTGGAGTTCTACGGCCTCCAGCTGCACAATCTCACGCCCGCATCCGTACTGCATATTGCGGGTTTCGTCGCCCTCTGCGAGCTATTTTTAGGCGTTGAGGCTCATTTCGCGCTGTGGAAGAGGTTATTCTGCCTGGTGCCCCGTTCTCAAGAGAGGTCTATATACCAAGTAGGCGGAGCCGAAGTATGGCGCATCGCCGGGACCGGATACCTATCCGGAACCCCAAAGAAGGCGTCCGAGGACTGGCCTTCAGAATGGTTTTACATAGATGACGTCCTGCTGCCGGACCCTATCCGGGTCGGTCTCCCCGAGTTCAGCAGTGCTCCATTGAAGAAACGCTTGAGCTGGCGTCCGCGGAGCTCTCAGAGAGAAAGCGACAGAGACGTCCTTTACGTGATGGGCCGAATAAGACTGTTGGCTCATTCCGGACTAACCATGATTGGAGTCATGGCCGCATGCATTATGCGGGGGGTGCAGCCACTTCAATATAGAGGCCACCCCATGTGGGATTTCAACGGGGAGGATGACGCCACACGTTATGGTCGTAAGGGGCCGGCCTCAGCCGCCGTCTTAGTAAAGATCCTATCCTCTTTGTACAAGGGAGAAAAGGAGGAATTCCTCCGCGTCAACCCACATGCCGGATTTACTATGTACGATCCTCCAGGTTGGGTAAGTGAACAATTGCGCTCGACCGTTTGTTTTATACTCCCATGGTTAGATATGTAGTCTAACGACTTCAGTGCAGGAACTGCGACAGGAGGTAAAGGATATAAACAGCCGCCCTCCACAGCCTGAGGACCCAGAACGGTCCCTCGATCCGGACTCCGAAGAGGATCCGGACATATCAGTGGAGCTTATCAACGGGGTGTTCTATCAGCTAAGCAAGGACAATACCTTGGTAGCCATCACGGCTGATTACCCAGGGTTATTCCCGGCCTCCTAGGTCACAGAAACCGGAGTCTCATTCCCTTGAGAGAGATTCCACTCTCACGTATTCCGGTGTTTCTGACGACAACCGTGTATTGCAGGGGAGATTTCCGAGGCAGGAGGCCGAACCTGCGGCGGCTAGCCAACGAGGGGCCGCAGGGCCCCATGGGACAAAAAGGAATGCAGCCCGGACTGAGATGCCGACGCAAAGGTATAGCGCACCCTCTGTTTCCCTGGTGCTATTCTGTCAGGGCATATTAACGTTCGTGCTATCTTCAAAAGGAAGAGATCTCGCCGGACTACATCCGGAGAGGTTGCCAATTGCGCCTCCACCAGCCAGGCGCCAACGTCTGGCCAGGAAGCGGAGGCGAGCACAAGGCGCGCACCGGACGCTCCTCCGACAGAGGATGCGGAAAGGCTGTCTGCCACAAATTCTGAAGTGGAGAGTGCCATGAACCACAGGTGTCGCCGGACAGTTCTACACGACGCTTGTTTCTCCCAAGAGGCTTTAGATGCCTTTGATTCGGGAGATGCGTACCTCCGTGCCGCTCAAAATTGTTTAGCCAGAGCCACGGAGCAGTATGTAAAAGACATACAGGTAAGAAAATTTTGGTTAAACATATATATGCTAGTTGCGCCCGAGACTTGAAGCAGTTAGAGCAACTGATTTAAGGATCATTTAATATGCAGGTTCTTACAGAGAAGAATACCGTACTGTCCCAGGAGCTGGAAAAGTGCAAGGCCCAACTAGAGGCCGCACTAGCCGCAGCAGGGGAGCCCAAAGAGACCCCCTCAGGTAAGATACACTTCGAAAGATTAGTATTGTGCGGTGTGGGTGCAAATCTGACAAATCATATTGCAGATGGCGCCGGACTCGATCCGGACAAGCAACAACTCTTACGCCGGCTAAAGGCCGGTGAGAGTACGTTGACAAAGGTGAGGCGAGAGAAGAATGATCTTCAGGATGCCAACACCAAGCTGGACGTCGAACTTAAAGATGTTCGTGGCCAGCTGTCGGACTCCACGAAGGAGAATCAGCGGCTTCGACGCGGCATTTTTAGTAAGTGCTTGAACGAACTTTGAAAAAAGAGTTCGGCGAGGAAGTCGACTAACAGAGTAATGTCTGTAGGTATGCTCACAGGTCGTCCTGCAGAGGAGATGCCCGGTTCTACGGGTGACCTTCTTCCCGAACTCTTGCAACTGCACGAGCGAATTCGGCAGGCGATGCGGGGTATTGCCCAAGCCTTATGGCCTGCCCACTCCGTGCCCGAGGGCCTTGGAGAGCTTGCGGAGAAGCTGAAGGGAGCTCGGCGGCGCTTCCGGTTGTGGAAGATATCGGCCTGCCGACAAGGCGCTAGGGAGGCCTGGGCCATGGTGAAGACCCGTTTTACGAAGTCTGACCCAAACCACATGGCCGAGGTCGGACCAGTGGGGCCTGACGGGAAGGAGATCCCTGTAAGCTTAGTATACGGCCAAGTAGAGTTGGCCGCGAAGTATTCCCAGCAGGACTGTAAATTAGACAGCCTGTTAGATGGTATAGAAGAGGAATACAATCAGTCAGAATGACTGTGTAATTTTGAATTGACATGTGTAATGCCTTCTAGCCGGATTGTAGATCGTTTGTCGTTGCCGACCTTTTCGCTTCAACCTCGGGACCTGACGGTCCGGAGTGTGTCCGAATACCCTAGCGGTTATATAAGAACCGGGGTACGCGTGGAGACCAGGCGTAGGGGTCATCAGTGCTTTATCAGACAAGTGCCCAACTAGTTATGTTATATTACATGGTTAGTAAGAAACATCTTCCAGAGAGAATAGTTCCGTTAGGGTTCCTTTCGCTGGGAGGCATGCCCTAAAGTGCATGTCCGTACTGCGTGAAGAGACGCAGAAAAAAAGCATCTGGGGGCGCATAAAATGAGTAAAAAGATCATCTTTTATTTCACCGACCGAATATTCCCTTAAGAACGCTAGCTTTCGGCTTCACCCAGTCTGAGGTACACATCCGGCTGACCCGGCAGTAACAATCGCAGAGGTGCTCCCTTTACCGCCTAGCCGAACAATCGGGAACGTAGGGGTAAGCACAGGAGCCAGGCAACCCAGCTTGGCCAAAACTTAAGTCATATCGATGCATATAATGGTGAAGAAAAAGGTACATGCGGAAGTTTGACGCATGTGTTGGGCGTGAAGCCCGTATAAATAAGCTTCTGTTAAAGAAGCCCCCAGGTTTAATGAGCGCGAGTGGCGCGTCACTAGATGAGCCTTTAAGGGCTATAAAAGAAAAGAGGGGAAGGAGAGAAATGTAAGACAGAAAAATGCAAAAAATGGACAGAGGAAGGAGACGAACACAGAGTCCGGCGCTAGGCATAGAATCTTCGGAGACGGGTGGCGTTCCACGGGTTCGGCTCGAGTCGGTTATCCGACGCATCTCGCAGGCGGTACGCCCCACCAGTCAGGACTTGGTCGATTATGAATGGACCTTCCCACTTGGGCTTGAGTTTGTCCTTTTTCTTATCCGGCAGGCGTAGAACTAGTTCGCCAACATTGTAATTTTTGGCCCGTACTTCTCTGCTTTGATATCTTCGGGCCTGCTGTTGATAAAATGCGGAACGGGCTTTTGCCACGTCACGCTCCTCCTCCAAGGCGTCCAAGTTGTCCTGCCGATCGAGCTCGGCTTCTCTTTCTTCGTACATGCGCACTCTAGGTGAGTCATGAATTATGTCGCAGGGCAGAACTGCCTCTGCGCCGTACACCATAAAAAATGGTGTGTATCCGGTGGTGCGATTTGGCGTGGTCCGCAGCCCCCATAGCACGGAGTCGAGCTCCTCTACCCAGTGCGTGTTAGATTCCTTGAGGGACCGCACCAGTCTGGGTTTAATGCCGCTCATGATAAGACCATTTGCACGTTCGACCTGGCCGTTGGTTTGTGGGTGATAGACGGAAGCATAATCGAGCTTGATGCCCATGTTTTTGCACCAGAGTTTTACCTCGTCGGCGGTAAAGTTTGTACCGTTATCGGTTATGATGCTGTGGGGGACGCCATAACGGTGTACAACCCCGGATATGAAGTCTATCACAGGTCCGGATTCGGCCGTTTTAACAGGCTTGGCTTCTATCCATTTGGTGAATTTATCCACCATGACCAGTAAGTATTTTTTCCTATCGGTCCCACCTTTAAGGGGTCCGACCATGTCAAGCCCCCAGACCGCAAAAGGCCAGGTGATGGGTATAGTTTGGAGTGCGGTGGGTGGCATATGGCTTTGGTTGGCAAAAAGTTGGCAACCAGCGCATCGTTGGACTAGGTCCTGAGCGTCTGCCCGGGCCGTCGGCCAATAAAAGCCTGTACGGAAAGCCTTGCTAACAAGGGACCGAGCAGCGGCGTGGTGACCACCGAGTCCGGCATGAATTTCAGCCAGAAGGTTCCGCCCTTCCTCTTCGGAGATGCACCTTTGAAGGACTCCGGTAGTGCTTTTCTTATAAAGCTCTCCCTCATGGACTCTATAGGCTTTAGATCGCCGCACTATGCAGCGGGCCTCGTTTTGGTCCTCCGGGAGTTCCTGCCTAGTAAGGTAGGCTAGGAATGGTTCTGTCCACGGGGCGATAACCGCCATTATTACGTGGGCTGAAGGTGTAATTTCATTGGCAGAGCCTCCAATTGTGTCAGATTGTTCGGCGTCGAGTGGTGCGGCTGGGTCCGGGCTGTTATTTGCGGGTTCCCCCTCCCATGCTACGGATGGCTTGAACAATCTTTCCAAAAAGATGTTGGGGGGGACTGCATCGCGTTTTGCTCCGATGCGTGCCAGGACGTCCGCTGCTTGATTGTTTTCTCGGGCTATATGGTGAAACTCCAGCCCTTCGAACCGAGCTGACATTTTTAGGACGGCGTTGCGGTAAGCTGCCATTTTTGGGTCCTTGGCGTCGAAGTCTCCATTTATTTGGGATATCGCGAGGTTTGAATCCCCGCGTACCTCTAGGCGCTGGATACCCATGGATACTGCTATCCGGAGACCATGTAGGAGGGCCTCATATTCGGCTGCATTGTTGGAATCCGTGTACATGATCTGGAGCACATATTGGACTGTGTCTCCTGTGGGGGACGTCAGGACGACGCCAGCCCCCAGTCCGGCCAACATTTTGGAGCCGTCGAAATGCATAATCCAGTTTGAATATGTGCCGTACTCTTTAGGGAGCTCGGCCTCCGTCCATTCTGCGACGAAGTCGGCCAAAACTTGCGATTTAATAGCTCGCCGTGGCTTATAGGTTATATCGAACGGGAGAAGCTCGATGGCCCATTTTGCAATCCGGCCCGTTGCATCGCGGTTGTTGATAATATCGTTGAGTGGTACTTCCGAGGCTACTGTTATGGAACACTCTTGAAAGTAGTGTCGTAGCTTCCGGGATGCCATGAATACCGCGTATGCAATCTTTTGATAATGCGGGTACCGTGATTTGCATGGAGTGAGGACAGTGGATACGTAGTAGACCGGCCTTTGAAGGGGGAATTTGTGTCCATTCGTTTCCCGCTCGACAACGAGCACTGCGCTGACAACTTGATGTGTTGCTGCAATGTACAATAACATTGGTTCGCCGGTGTTCGGCGCGGCCAGGACTGGGTTTGTTGCCAATATGGCTTTTATTTCATCAAGTCCGGCCGTGGCGGCATCCGTCCACTCGAAGTGTTCGGTGCGCCGAAGGAGGCGATAAAGGGGTAGTGCCTTTTCTCCCAAGCGGGAGATGAAGCGGCTTAAAGCCGCCACGCATCCGGTTAATTTTTGTATTTGTTTAAGGTCCTTTGGGACATCCAATTGTGACAAAGCTCGGATCTTGGCTGGGTTTGCTTCAATTCCTCTACCGGATACAATGAAGCCCAAGAGCTTTCCGGCTGGAACGCCGAAGACGCATTTTTCTGGGTTGAGCTTGATGTCATATTTTCGGAGGTTATCGAATGTAAGCCTCAAGTCATTTACTAGGGATTCGACATGTCTTGATTTGACGACCACATCATCCACATACGCCTCCACTGTTTTGCCGATCTGGTTTGCCAGACATGTCTGGATCATGCGCTGATATGTTGCGCCGGCGTTTTTCAGCCCGAAGGGCATTGTGTTGAAGCAGAATGGGCCGTATGGTGTGATGAATGCTGTTGCAGCTTGGTCTGATTCTGCCATCTTGATTTGATGGTAACCGGAGTATGCGTCGAGGAAACACAACGAGTCGTGTCCTGCGGTGGCATCGATAATTTGATCGATACGGGGGAGGGGGAAGGGATCCTTTGGGCAAGCCTTGTTAAGGTCTTTAAAATCGACACACAGGCGCCAGGATTTGTCCTTCTTTGGTACCATCACCAGGTTTGCTAGCCAGTCCGGATGTTTTATGTCTCTAATGAATCCGGCCTCCAATAGCTTGGCTAGCTCCTCTCCCATAGCCTGTCTCTTGGGTTCGGAAAAACGCCGAAGGGCTTGTTTGACAGGTTTGAATCCTTTTAGGATATTTAAGCTGTGTTCGGCCAGCCTGCGTGGGATCCCTGGCATGTCTGAAGGGTGCCAGGCGAAAATGTCCCAGTTCTCTCGTAGGAACTCTCGCAGTGCGGCGTCTACATCAGGGTTCAGTCGTGCCCCGATGGAAGCTGTTTTATTGGGGTCCGTTGGATGGACCTGGAATTTGACTATTTCGTCAGCTGGCTTGAAGGATGTGGATTTGGATCTCTTGTCGAGTATCACATCATCCCTGTTAACCGTGGAGCGCAGCGCAGTCAGTTCCTCGGCCGCTAAGGCTTCGGATAGTGCCTCAAGGGCTAATGCGGCCGTCTTGTTTTCGGCGCGGAGTGCTATGTCCGGATCACTAGCTAGAGTGATAATTCCGTTCGGCCCGGGCATCTTAAGCTTCATGTACCCGTAATGGGGTATTGCTTGGAAGATTGTGAATGCTTCCCGCCCTAGTAAAGCGTGATATCCGCTTTTGAACGGGGCCACCTGAAACGTGACTTCTTCGGACCTGTAATTATCCGGCGTGCCGAACACCACATCTAGTGTGATTTTTCCTGTGCAGCGCGCTTCCCGACTGGGGATTATTCCTCTAAAGGTTGTGCTGCTTCGCTCGACGCGGTTCCAGTCTATTTCCATTTTTTGAAGGGTTTCCTCATAAATGAGGTTCAGTCCGCTGCCTCCATCCATGAGCACCTTGGTGAGGCGAAAGCCGTCCACTATGGGACTGAGGACCAATGCGGCTGGTGCTCGGGCTGTTCGGAATCTAGGTTCATCACTTGCGTTGAAGGTAATGGCAGTGTCGCTCCATGGATTTATTGTTGCAACTTGATAGACTTCGGCGAGGCTGCGGAGTGTTCTTTTTCGCACATTGTTTGATGCGAAAGTCTCGAAGACTGTGAGAACGGTACTGGTGTCCTTGGGCTGGCTTTCTGCGGCCTCCGGAATTAAGAGGTCCTCGCCGATTTTGGCCACCTGCCGGAGTATCCAACATGCTCTAAGGCTGTGAGTTGGTGTGGCGTCCTCTGTACTGTGAATTCTACAGGGTCCATCAAGCCATCTTTCCAGTACGGTTCCATGCCCTGTAGAGGGTTTTGGCTTTTTGGTGTTTATCCCGGGTGTCCTGTGATAATGCACCCTCTTAGTTCGGACGGGATTACTATTCAAGGCCGGATTATCCCAAAAATTTATTTCGGTTTTCCAGGCGCTTTCCATCGCACAGTATTTTTGTACTATGGACGCCAAGTCAGCGAAGCGTGTGATATCACGACGACTTACGGCGTTAAGGATTCCCTTGTCCGTGCAATTACTGCAGAAAATTGAGATTGCGTCTTCCTCGCGGCAATCCTTTATCCTGTTCATAACCAGGAGGAATCTGGCCCAGTAATGATGTACTGTTTCCTCGGGCCTCTGCCTGATTTGGGAGAGATCGCTTATGATCGGGTGGGTGGGTGTCGTTGAATCTGAAACCTCACCCAATCCAAGATTCGGAGGCCGAAGAGTTTCCGAACTCTGAAGTTCGGATTCTTGGATGTTGTCCAGTGAATCTGGCCCGTTGCTTGATCCTAAGCTCAGGTCTTGAGTTACATCTCCCCTCCGCGGGTATCCGGCTTGGAGGGGTCGGGAATTCGGACGTAGCTAGTCCTTAAAATAGATGAAGGGTCGCCGCACTGCGCCTCTACCACGGCAACATGGTGGATGACTTGGGGATAGTTAATTTCTCTTAGATCGGGTTTAAGCCCAACCTGGTCGTAATCCGTAGCGACCCCCAGGGCGGCGATGCGATCCAAGAGCTCGTTTACAGAAGAGAGCTCCATTGAATCTAGCTGCTCGACGAGCTTCGAGCTGACGTGTAGGTTGCTTTTGATGACCCGAGAGGTCACCGTCGGCGCAACAGCCGAATAGGCGGTCATGAGGAAACCACCTAGCCGGAGGGTTTGGCCGACAGCCAAGGTTCCCTCAGCAACGGCGCCGTCTTTAAAGACGGGAGGAGGCATCCTTCCTGATTGTGACGGCACAGAGGAACTCTCAATGAAAGCACCAATGTCGGTGTCAAAACCGGCGGATCTCGGTGCGTCAAGGCCGGATGGTAACAAGAGACAAGGGACACAATGTTTTTACCCAGGTTCGGGCCCTCTCGATGGAGGTAATACCCTACTCCTGCTTGATTAATATTGATGATATGGGTAGTACAAGAGTTGATCTACCATGAGATCAATGAGGCTAAACCCTAGAAGCTAGCCTATGGTATGATTGTTGTGTATGGAGTTGATTCTGTCCTACGGACTACAACCCTCCGGTTTATATAGACACCGGATAGGGTTAGGGTTACATAGAGTCGGTTACAATGGTAGGAGATCTTGAATATCTGCATCGCCAAGCTTGTCTTCCACGCCAAGGAAAGTCCCCTCCGGACACGGGACAAAGTCTTCAATCTTGTATCTTCATAATCCTGGAGTCCGGCCGAAGGTATAGTCCGGATACCCGAACACCCCCTAATCCAGGACTCCCTCACGGGGGCTTAGCTGCAGTCCAGTACTCGCCTAAGTTTAAAAAATCCTACCGAGTGATGAGCAAACCTCACACTCGGGGGCTTAGCTACAGTCCAGTACTCGCCTAAGTTTAAAAACCATCCCAATCCGCAAGGACGACAAGGTGCAGGTCGACTGCAACCCTCTCCTCGGAGCTGTGCCACAAGTACAATGTGCGCTCCATCCCTATCCGCAAGGACAACGAGGTGCAGGTTGACTGCGGCCCTCTCCTCGGAGTTGCACCACAAGTACAATGTGCGCTCCATCCCTATCCGCGAGGACAACGAGGTGCAGGTCGACTGCAATCCTCTCCTTGGAGCTACGCTGCAAGTACAACGTGCGCTTCATCTCAAGCGGCAAGGACGATGAGGTGCAGGTCGACTAGGATATCTCCCTCAGAACTGCATCTCAAGCTCAAGGAATATTCTGAGTGAAGAACAAGTTCCACTCAAAGGCAAACGCAAGCACGTGCAGAAGATAAACCAAGTTCGGATAAAATCTCAAAAGTTTCAGAACGAAGATAAAAGTACTCGGGCATCAGGCTCGAAGGAGTTTAACGGTTACAAAAATCACTTGGCATTCCCAGGCAAATTTAGGTATCAAATTTGTTCACTCAGCAGGAGGAGGGCTTGCAGGCTCGATGAACTCATCCAAATCAATCCCATCAGCGATCCAAGTGGAAGCAGCAATGAAAGTCTCCATGAAGGATTGGAAGTCGTGTCTTGGTTTTGGCGACCTTGATCGCCGCCAGCTTCTCCTCTCGAGCTTCTTTGAAGTGGACCCTGACCAGGGACAGAGCCACGTCAGCACCGCATCGGGCAGAAGACTTCTTCCATTCCTACACTCGACCAGGAACCTCATTGAGTCGAGGCATCAGAGACTCGAGGTCATTCTGGAGCGTTGCCCTTGGCCAGAGTGATGTATCAATGCGCGACACCGCCACCTTCAGACGAGCAAGATAGCCGGTAACACTGGCAACACGAGATTCCAGTCGAAGCACATTCATGGCAGTCTCGTCGCCGACTGTAGAAAGGATAGGATCCAAGCCTATCTCGATCCGTCCAGTCTCCTCTTCAAAGTTTTGGCAGAATTCTGCAGATTCAAGGAGTTAATGAGTCGACTGGTCGGGACTAACTTGCAAACAACAAAGCGGTCGGATAAAAAGGGGTACCTTCGAGCATAAGGAAGAGCTTCTTGGCGAGGGCTTTGAGATAAGCTTCCAAGTCGTTTCTCCTACGAGACATGCTTTCCAGCTGCTCGTTCAGGGCCACCTTATCTTTTTTAGACGAGTCGCCTCTCGGTTGGATTCAGTAAGAGACGACTTCAGCTTGGTTATTTCCTCCTCTAGCGCTTCGACCGAAGCCAGCTTTTTGTCAGCACGAACAGTCTTCTCCTGAGCCTCCTTTTGCGTAGCTGCAAGGTCCAAGTCCTTCTTCTCCAAAGCCAACCTCATTTTCTCTACAAAATACGCATTTAGATCAAACAAAAGAACGAAGGGATAACTTGAAGGATGGTCGAGATAAGCAGTCGACAGGCCGTTACCTTTCGTACCAGCAACTTCATCTTGAGCATTTTGTAAGTTTTGTTGGGCCAGCTCCAGGTCAAGGTTGAGTTGCCTCTGCTTTTCCTCAAATTCGGTGAATTTGGAGATGAGCGCACAAGATTTCTATAGTGAATAAAAGACATGTCAATCGACAAGATCAAAGATTATTTACTTCCGAGTGAATAAAACTTTAAGACTACTGCAGAATCAAACATTCTAAAATAGTCTCGGGGACTACACCCAGTGGGTGCACTTAGCGTGCCCCCACTGGTTCGGATTCCACTCGGCACGGTCCGCCCAGACCGAGTGGAAAAAAAGAGAGAGAAAGAAGTGCTCAGACCCCGACCGACTGCCAATAGTCGATTGCGGTCTCGGGGACTACACCTAGTGGGTGCACTTAGCGTGCCCCCACTGGTTCTGATCCCACTCGACATGGCCCGCCCAGGCCGAGTGGATGAGTGAAAATGATAGAGACGACAAAACACCCAGTGGGTGTACAAACACGAAGTATAAGACAATAAGAGATTGCACGGAGGAAAGTATTCGGGTAGCATATCCTAATAGAACAAGCTCAGTCGCAAACCAACTTACTTGGACATTGGCTCGAAGGGCCGCGCTGGAGTCGTAAGCAGCCTGACTGTTTTTGTGCACCACCTTCACCCGCTCCATCATTATGCCAGCCTGACGAATGGCTTCCGCAGCGGCGTCCGCCTGGCTTTCTAGAACGTGATGAGTGGTGAAGAATGGGACGGTCGGTCCAGACACAGCGGCTTGAAGCTCCGACGTATGAAGTTGGACGGTTGAAGCAAGCGCTAGTGCAGTCGACGATGTGGGGCGTACACTCGACACTGGGCTAGCAAAGGTTACAGAAGCCTTACTCGCATCTTCAAGCTGTTGAATTACTGGCTCTCCCGTCGGTTCCGACTGGGATGTCATGCCAGCTGTTGCTTTCTTGTTCCTCCTGGGCCTCGGTGGCACGTCCTCGTCATCATCTGGAAGTTCAATGACATTGGGAGGGGTTGCAAAGAAATCAGTCGACCCTAGATGAGTCGTCAGAATTTAATCGACCAAGTAGCCAAGGACAGGATCACGAGAGTTCTACCTGGGTGGGAGGTGACTGCATATTCCATCTCCTCGTCTTCGTACTTGTGGGTGTAAGTCCCAGAGGTAGCTGTCATGGTTCTAAGTCTGACAGTAGAATGGGGGGGGGTAGGAATATAGAGGCAAGATCCTTGCTATAGAGGAGTTGTACACGCAAGTTTTACTAGTTTAGGCCCTTCTCGGAGGAAGTAACCGCCCTACGTCTCGGAGCCCAGAGGCGGTCAACTGGACTATATGTGTGTGAGTTACAGGGGGTGCGAACCCTTGTGCCCGTGGAGGGGGGTGGATTATATAGAGTGCGCCAGGACCCCAGCCAACCCACGTCACAGATGGTTTAAGGTTCATTGAAGAGAGATGGTTACTGATAACGACCACACTAAAGTGCTATAAATGACAATTAAGCCTATAAGTAAATGCCTGACCATTGTTCATACAGAGTGGCTTTAGCTCTTCTGTCTGTCGAGTGACTTCTGCGACGGTCGAGTGACATTGATTCTTCCGATGGAACGTCTTTGGTCGAGTGGATGATGGTACCCTTTGAATGATCCTGGCTATAGGGTGATGTCCTAGGGGAGGATGTCTAGGTCAGGTCTATGACCCTACCCTAGGTACATAGCTTCATCATTAGCCCCCGAATAGTTCAGGGTTCGAGTGGAGAAGGAGTTGATAATCTCTCCGATTCAGCTTTTGTGCTTTGAGAATGTCTCGCCCAGAGGTCGAATAGACATTCATGATGGCTTCAACTGCTTGTTCAGTCGCCTTGATCCATTCTTGGTTTTGTCGAGTGAACTTTCGTTGTTAAGTTTCGAGTGTTGATATGGAAAAACTCTTCCGTCTGACGGGTTGTTCTGCCGTCTGCGGATTTCACGGGATTCGAATTCTGGGAAGCGCGCCGGGCAGGGGAAGCCGCAGTAATCGGTACGGATTAGGAAGGCCGCCTCGATCTCCGCGCCACCTTTTTTGCCACGTATCGCGTGCGCGACTGTTGTGGGATTTGATAAGATCGTTCGGGCCTACAAGTCAGTCACTCGGAAGTGACCTTATATTAGGCGCCGGACCGGGGCTTTTGAACAGTGCGCCTCCATTCTTCTTCCTCCTCCTCAGATTCCTCCACTGCGCCTGCTTCTGCTCTCGGCGTTGTCGCCCCGCTCGAACTCGATTCGCTGCCATGGGGAAGGAGAAGACAGTGGCGTTGGAGCGTGCGAAGAAGGCGACGACGAAGGCGAAAGGGAAGAAGACCAGCCGGGGTGGATCTTCGTCGAGGTCCGGCCTGCCGCCTGGCTGGATCCAGGGCGACTGGATCCGCTCGACAATCAGTCAAGATGACATCGACGACCTGGTTGAGGGGGGACTGATCCCCCACGAATCGGCGCGACTCCCGGGGAACGAGACTGAGCCGCAGCCGCAGGAGGGTGAGTGCGTTCTCCTTGCCACCCATGTCGACCGCGGGTTTTCTTTGCCTCCCCACCCTTTCTTTCGCGGTTTCTTGAACTTCTTTGGGGCTCAACTCCACCACTTTTCTCCAAACACCATCGTGTACCTTGCCGCTTTCGTGTCCATGTGCGAGAACTTCTTGGGTTGTCGACCACACTGGGGTCTCTTCAAGCACATATTCACATGTCGCTCTCAGACGGTCAAGAAGGCCAACCCGAGTGACGAGAGGACGCACGTGATACAGATGTGCGGGGGTCTTGGAATTCAAATGAGGAACAAAAGCACTTTCCCAACTATGATCCTTCCCGACTCGGTCCGAGGTTGGCAGTCGACCTGGTTCTACTGCAAGGACCAATCGGCTCCAGGTCAGTCGACTGGACTTCCCCCCTTTTCCATGGCTCAAGTGTAGAATCCCTCCACCTTGAGAGTGATCCCGGAGGAGAAGGCGCAGGTGAAGGTGTTGGTCGAGCGGGTTGTCCAACTTGTCCATGACGGAGTGACCAGTATGGACCTGTTGGAGGTCTTCCTCAGTCGACACATCCAACCACTCCAAGCTCGTGACCATCCGATGTGGATGTACTCGGGACTCGAGGATTCCACTTGGATCCACCCGGAGGATGTTAGCGAGGACACGGTGGAGCAATGGCTGAGGGGTATTACCGGCAACAAGGATAATCCCCGAGGGTCCAGGAGGGTGGTTCCATTCGACCATTCGCGCCAGCCGAAACATGTACGATTCTGCATTGTCGAGTGTCTTCTTGTTTTACTGTGTAGCATCTTGTTGACGGTCGACTGTCTTTCTTTTATTCCTTGTCTTTCAGTCTCTTGTTGATATGTACTCGATGCCCAATGGAGTGCAGGAGCAAAATGTCAAGGGAGAGGCGAGCGGGGGCGAGAGTGGCGAGTGGCACTCGGATGCAGAGGAGGACGTGGAGAGCGACGACCCGAGTGACGAAGAAGAGGTCGACTCGCCTCCTTGCAGAGAAAGGAGGTCTAAGCACGCTCACGACCCGACAAGCATCCATGACCAAGTGGCCGCACCAACTGGGCAGTCTTCAAAGCACCCTCGGACGTCTTCTCCGGTGCCGACCGAGAAAGTATCGAAAGAGCTCAAGACCGCGCCGCCTCCAGCGCCGAAACCATTGAAGGTCGCATCCTCCAAACCGCCGAAGGCTTTGCCCAGAATCAAAGTGACCATTCCCACCATCTCTGGGTAACCATCCGACCTGATCCTTTGGTCGACTCGAGTAACATAACATAATCGACTGAATGCTGACATTTGCAGTGCTGCTACCTTTGGAACTTCGTCCCGCCAATACCGAGACAAGGAAATGGAAGACACGGTTACCTCCAACCCAGGTACAATTCTTGTGATCTTGTTCTTGATTATTTGGTCAATTAAATTCTGGTGATTCACTTGGGGTCGACTGATTTATTTGCAGCCCCACCCAATGTTATCGAGCTTCCGGATGATGATGAAGATGTGGCCCCGAGGCCCAGAAAGAAAAAAAAGTAGCGGTTGGCAAGACATCCCAGCCAGGACTGACGACAGAACCAACTGTCCAACAACCTGAAGATGCAGGTGGGGCCTCTGTAACTTTTGTTGTCCCATTGTCGAGTGAGCGCCCCGCACCGTCGATTGTACCAGTGTTTCCTTCAGCCATCCAACCTCATGCCTCGGAGCTCCAAGCTGCCGCATCTGGGCCGTCTGCTCCTTTCTTCACCAACTATCATGTTCCGGAAAGCCAGTCGGACGCCGCTGTGGAGGCCATCTGTCAGGCTAGCATGATGATGGAGCAGATGAAGACGGTGCACGACAACAGCCAGGCTGCTTACGATGCCAGCGCGGCTCTTCAGGCCAATGTCCAGGTAAGTTGGCTTTCGAATGACCTTGTTCTATTAGGATATGCTACCTGAAATATTTTCCTTCATACAATCTCTTATTGTTTGCGTCGAGTCTGTACACCCACTGAGTGTTTTGTTGTCCTTAGTATTTGCACTCTTCCACTCGGCCTAGTCGAGTGGGATCTGAACTGGTGGGGGATGCTAAGTGCACCCACTGGGTGTAGCCCCCGAGACCGCAGTCGACTGCGGGCAGTCGGCTGGGGTCTGAGTACTTCTGTTCACTTTCCTTTCTTCCACTCGACTCTGGCAGACCGGTCGAGTGGGATCTGAACCAGTGGGGGCACGTCAAGTGCACTCACTGGGTGTAGTCCCCGAGACCGCGGTCGACTGCTGGCAGTCGGCCGGGGTCTGAATAGTTCTTCTCTCTTTCTTCTTTTTTTACTCGACCTGGGCGGACCGGTCGAGTGGGTTCTGAATCAGTGGGGGCACACCAAGTGCACCCGCTGGGTGTAGTCCCCGAGACCGCGGTCGACTGCGGGCAGTCGGCTGCGGTCTGAGTAAACTTTTAAGTTTTATTCACTCGGAAGTAAATAATCTTTGATCCTATCGATTGATATGTCTTTTACCC
Source organism: Triticum aestivum (assembly GCF_018294505.1). Lineage (NCBI taxonomy): Eukaryota > Viridiplantae > Streptophyta > Magnoliopsida > Poales > Poaceae > Triticum > Triticum aestivum. The sequence goes on from NC_057800.1 coordinate 183,115,172, forward strand.
TCTGCAGAAATCTTGTACTCTCATTTCCAAGTTCGCTGAATTTGAGGAGAAGCAGAGGCAACTGAACCTTGACGTGGAGCTGGCCCAACAAAAATTGAAGAAAGCTCAAGATGAAGTTGCTGATATGGAAGGTAACTGCCTGTCGACTGCTCACGTCGATCGCCCTTTAAAATATTTTTCGATCTCTTGTTTGATCCAATTGCTTATTTTGCAGAGAAAATGAGGTTGGCTCTGGAGAAGAAGGACTTGGACCTTGTAGCTGCGCAGAAGGAGGCTCAAGACAAGACTTCCCTTGCTGGCCAGAAGCTGGCTTCGGTCAGAGCGCTGGAAGAAGAAGTAAGCAAGCTGAAGTCCTCTCTCACTGAATCCAACCGAGAGGTAACTCGTCTGAAGAAGGATAAGATGGCTCTGAATGAGAAGTCGGAATCCACGGCTCGTAAGAGATATGACGTGGAAGCTTATCTGAGAACTCTCGCCAAGAAGCTCTTTCTTATGCTGGAAGGTACTCCTTTTAATCCGACTGCTTTACTGCTTGCGAGTTAGTCCAGTACAGTCGACTCACTAACTCCTTGACTGCAGAATTCTGCCAAAACTTTGACGAGGAGACTGGACAGATCGAGACGGGTTTGGACCCTATTGTTTCTCCAGTCGGCGACGAGGCTGCCATGAATGTGCTTCGACTGGAATCCCGTGTCGCCAGTGTTATAAGCTACCTCGCTCGTCTGAAGGTGGCAGTTTCACAGATCGACTCGTCACTCTGGCCAAGGGCGACGCTTCAAAATGACCTCGAGTCTCTGATGGCTCACCTCAACATGGTCCCTGGTCGAGTGCAAGAATGGAAGAAGTCCTTTGCCCGGTGTGGTGCTAACATGGCGTTGTCCTTGGCAAGAGTCCACTGCAAGGAAGTCCGTGAAGATAAGCTGGCGGCGATCTAGGTCGCCAACACCAAAAGACATGATTTCCAATCCTTTATGGAGACTTTCATCGCTGCTGCCACTCGGATTGCAGATGGAATTGACTTGGACGAATTCGTCGAACCTGCCAGCCCTCCTCCTGCCGCATGAACAAACTTTGAGATTTAAACTTGCCTTAAATTTGCCTCGAAATGCCGAGTGGTTGTTGTAACCGTCAAACTCCTTCGGTCTCGATGCTCGAATACTTTTGATCCGTCGTCTGGAATTTTTAGGATCTGTCTGAACTTGGTTTATTTCTGAATAGACTTGTATTTGCCTTCGAGTGGGATTTGTTCTTCACTCTGAATAATCTTTTGACCTACATCTCGTTGTCCTTGCAGACAGGGGTGGAGCGCATGTTGTATTTGTGGTGCAGCTCTGAAGGAGAAGCTTACAGTCGACCTGCACCTCGTCGTCCTTGCGGATGGGGATGAAGTGCACATTGTACTTGTGGCACAGCTCCTAAGGAGAAGGTTGTAGTCGACCTGCACCTCGTCGTCCTTGCGGATGGTGATGGAGTGTATGTTGTATTTGTGGCGCAGCTCAAAAGGAGAAGGTTGTAGTCAACCTGCACCTCGTCGTCCTTGCGGATAAGGACGGACTTTAAACCTTAGGTGAGTACTGGACTGCAGCTAAGCCCCCGAGTGAGAGGGTTGCCCATCACTTGGTAGGATTTTTTAAACTTAGTCTAGTACTAGACTACAGCTAAGCCCTCGAGTGGGAGGGTTGCTCACCGCTCGGTAGGATTTTACAAACTTAGGCGAGTACTAGACTGCAGCTAAGCCCCAGAGTGGGAGGGTTGCTCACCACCCGGTAGGATTTTTTAAACTTAGGCGAGTACTAGACTGCAGCTAAGCCTCCGAGTGGGAGGGTTGCTCACCGCTCGGTAGTATTTTACAAACTTAGGCGAGTACTGGACTGTAGCTAAGCCCCCGAGTGGGAGGGTTGCTCACCACTCGGTAGGATTTTACAAACTTAGGCGAGTACTGGACTGCAGCTAAGCCCCCAAGTGGGAGGCTTGCTCACCACTCGGTAGGATTTTTTAAACTTAGGCGAGTACTGGACTGCAGCTAAGCCTCTGAGTGGGAGGGTTGCTCACCGCTCGGTAGGATTTTACAGACTTAGGCGAGTACTGGACTGCAGCTAAGCCTCCGAGTGGGAGGCTTGCTCACCACTCGGTAGGATTTTTTAAACTTAGGCGAGTACTAGACTGCAGCTAAGCCCGCGAGTGGGAGGCTTGCTCACCACTCGGTAGGATTTTTTAAACTTAGGCGAGTACTGGATTGCAGCTAAGCCTCCGAATGGGAGGGTTGCTCACCGCTCAAGGATTTTACAAACTTAGGCGAGTACTGGACTGCAGCTAAGCCCCCGAGTGGGAGGCTTGCTCACCACTCAGTAGGAATTTTTAAACTTAGGCGAGTACTGGACTGCAGCTAAGCCTCCGAGTGGGAGGCTTGCTCACCACTCGATAGGATTTTTTAAACTTAGGCGAGTACTGGACTGCAGCTAAGCCTCCGAGTGGGAGGGTTGCTCACCGCTCGGTAGGATTTTACAAACTTAGGCGAGTACTGGACTGCAGCTAAGCCCCCGAGTGAGAGGCTTGCTCACTAGTCGGTAGGATTTTTTAAAACTTAGGCGAAACGGATTCGCAGCTAAGCCACCCACTGGGGGATTTCAGACACAAATAAAAGCAACAACAATCATCTAAGAGGAATGTAAAGCTCTTGTCTTTCATAAGCAAATTACAAAGGTACTTCTTATTACATTTTATTCGAATGGGTACTTAAGTGTAAAAGGGGCGGAGCAACTCCGCATTCCAAGCCCGTGGCTCGTCCTTCTTATGCTCGACATTGTAAAGGTGGTATGCTCCGTTGTTGAGCACTCTGGTGACAATGAAGGGGCCTTCCCAAGCAGGAGCGAGCTTGTGTGGTTTCTGCAGATCCACTCGAAGAACCAAGTCTCCCTCTTGAAAGGCTCGACCTTTCACATTTCTGGCGTGGAATCGATGCAAGTCTTGCTGATAAATGGTTGACCGGATCAAGGCCATCTCTCTTTCCTCCTCTAGGAGATCGACTGTGTTCTGCCGAGCTTGCTCTGCTTCATCTTTAGAGAAGAGCTTGACTCGTGGTGCATTATGAAGCAAGTCACTCGATAGAACAGCTTCAGCTCCATAGACCAAGAAGAATGGAGTTCGACCAGTCGACCGATTGGGAGTTGTCCTCAATCCCCAGAGAACTGATGGAAGTTCATCAACCCAGGCACCTACTGCATGCTTGAGGTCTCGTATCAGTCGGGGTTTCAATCCTTTGAGAATCAGGCCATTTGCTCTCTCTGCTTGTCCATTCGACTGGGGATGGGCGACTGAAGCATAGTCGACTCGCGTGCCTTGGGAGGCGCAGAAGGCTCTGAACTCATCTGAATCGAAGTTCGATCCATTGTCACTGATGATGCTGTGTGGAACTCCGTATCTGAACATCAATTCTCTGATGAAGCTAATGGCAGTACTAGCTTCCAGATTCTTGATAGGTTTGGCTTCAATCCACTTGGTAAACTTGTCGACTGCTACAAGCACGTGAGTGAAGCCGCTCCTACCAGTCCTCAGCGGCCCAACCATATCTAATCCCAAAACAGCAAAGGGCCAGACGAGTGGAATGGTCTTTAGGGCTGACGCAGGTTTGTGGGACATATTGGAGTAAAACTGACAGCCTTCACATCTGTCGACTATATCTTTCGCCATTTCATTTTCTCGTGGCCAATAAAATCCAGCTCGGTATGCTTTAGCCACGATGGCTAGACCTTCTTCCAGGGTTATGCATTTCTAGCTGACTCCGGTTACACTTTCCCTGAACAGTTGTCCTCTTATCACAGTAAAGGCTTTGGATCGACAGACGATCTGTCGAGCCTCTTCTTCATCCTCTGGGAGTTCCTTCCTAAGGATATACGCGATGTGCGGCACTGTCCAGTCGGGAGTAATAACCAAAATATCCATGATTAGGTCGACTACGGCTGGAATCTCGACTTCAGTTGGATCAGTGGCACTCTTTGGCTGTGGGGGCTCTTCAGTGAAGGGATCTTCTTGAACTGAAGGTGCATGAATATGCTCCAGGAACACATTAATTGGAATGGCTTCTCTCTTGGAGCCTATCTTTGCTAAATCATTGGCTGGTTGATTTTTCAGTCGGGGTATATGATCGAGCTCTAACCCCTCAAACTTCTTTTCCAACTTCCTCACCGCGTTATAGTAGCCAGTCATGGCTAGGCTTCTAACGTCCCACTCCTTCATCACTTGATTGACTACCAAATCTGAGTCGCCATAGACCATGAGGCGACGGACGCCGAGTGAGATGGCCATATGTAACCCATACAAGAGTGCTTCATACTCTGCTTCGTTATTGGAGGAATCAAAGTGAATCTGGAGGACATATCTGAGCTTGTCTCCTCGGGGGGATACCAGTACCACCCCAGCACTAGAACCACTCAGCATCTTGGAACCATCAAAGAACATGGTCCAGTGCTCCGAGTGAACTTGAGTCGGCAGTTGTTGTTCGATCCACTCGGCAAGGAAATCCGCTATTGCTTGGGACTTGATAGCTTTCTTTGCTTCGAATTTGATATCTAAGGGAAGGAGTTCAATCGCCCACTTTCCACTCGACCAGTTGCATCTTCGTTGTTCAGAATCTCTTATAATGGAGCGTCGCTGACGACTGTAATGGAGTGGTCAGAGAAGTAATGTGCAACCTTCTTCGCGGTCATATAAATCTCATAAACAAGCTTCTGATAATGTGGATATCTTTGCTTTGATGGAGTCAAAACTTCAGAAACATAGTATACTGGGCGCTGAACTTGGTAAGCTTTTCCTTCTTCTTCCCGCTCGACCGTAAGTACTGTATTGATGACTTGTCCAGTGGCTGCAATGTAAATCAGTAAAGGCTCTTTGCTGATTGGAGCAGCAAGCACGGGCCGGGTGGAAAGCAGGGCTTTAAGCTCTACAAATGCTGCATCAGCTTCAGGAGTCCACTCGAACTTATCTGACTTCTTCATCAGTCGGTAAAGAGGCAATGGCTTTTCACCGAGGCGAGAAATGAATCGACTTAGGGCGGCCAAACAACCAGTAAGCTTCTGGACATCATGCACACGCACAGGGCGTTTCATCCGGAGTATGGCACCCACTTTCTCTGGGTTAGCGTCCATCCCTCGTTCGGAAACGAGAAAACCGAGTAATTTTCTGCCTGGAACTCCAAACGTGCACTTTGATGGATTAAGCTTAATATCATACCTTCTGAGGTTGGCAAAGGTTTCAGCAAGGTCAGCCTGTAGGTCGGAACCTTTACGTGACTTGGCAACAATGTCATCCATGTATGCTTCTACATTCTGGCTGATCTGAGTGAGTAAACACTTCTGAATCGTCCGCATGAATGTGGCTCCAGCGTTCTTCAAGTCGAATGGCATAGTGACATAACAGAAGCACCCAAACGGGGTGATGAAAGCTGTTTTTATCTCATCGGGTCCATACAGACGGATCTGATGATACCCGGAATAAGCATCCAAAAATGACAAACGCTCACACCCCGCAGTCGAGTCGACTATTTGGTCGATGCGAGGGAGAGGAAAGTGATCTTTCGGGCAGGCCCGATTGATATGTTTGAAGTCAATGCACATGCAAAGTGAATCGTCCTTCTTTGGGACCATGACAACATTAGCTAACCACTCGGAGCGATAAATATCTCGGATAAACTCAGCTGCTAGGAGTCGAGCCACTTCTTCACCGATTGCCTTTCTCTTCTTTACGGCGGACCGTCGAAGATTTTCTTTTACTGGTTTCACTTTTGGGTCGACTCGCAAACGATGCTCAGCCAGTCCCCTGGGAACACCTGCCATGTCAGAAGGTTTCCATGCAAAGATGTCCCAGTTCTCACGGAGGAACTGGATGAGCGCTTCTTCCTATTTGGAGTCGAGTGTTGCTGAAATGTGAGTCGGAGCGGCATTGGGATCCATGGGGTGAATATGAATTGGCTTCGTTTCGCCAGATGACTGGAATGCTGAATCTGTGGCAGGCTTCTTAGCTCGCAACAAATCACTCGGATCTGCATTTTTTTGATACTCCTGTAATTCCACTACTGCCATTTGTGCATCGGTGATCTTTGAGCCCTTCTAGAAGCACTCTTCTGCCTTCTTTCGATTGCCAGTGATAGTGATCACCCCTTTAGGACCAGGCATCTTCAATTTGAGGTATACGTAACATGGTCGAGCCATAAAACATGCATAAGCTGGCCTGCCCAGAGTAGCATGATAAGCACTCTGGAAATCCACGACTTCAAATGTCAACTTTTCTTTGCGGTAATTCTTGGAATCACCGAAAACTACATCAAGGGCGATCTGGCCGGGTGATGCAGCCTTCTTGCCAGGAATAACTCCATGGAAACTCATATTGCTTTCACTGAGTCTGGACATTGGAATGCCCATTCCTTTCAATGTCTCTACATACAGTATATTCAGACCACTGCCACCATCCATCAGAACCTTAGTCAATCGAGTGCCTTCGACTACTGGGTCGACCACCAGTGCTTGCCTCCCAGGGGTGGCTATGTGAGCTGGGTGATCAGACTGGTTGAATGTATTGGCAGTCTGAGACCATTTCAAATAACTGGGCATCACCAGAGCGACCATATTCACTTCTCTGTTGATGACTTTCAGTCGACTCTTACTCTCAACATCAGCGAAAATCATCAGAGTGGAATTGACGTGGGGGTAACCATCATCGTCCTCTTCCTCATCCTCAACTTTGTCCGTTTCCTTCTCCTTTTCCTTGGGCTATTTCTCTCGGAATTGCTGGATTAGGAGTCGACACTGTCGAGTGGTATGCTTCGGGTAAATGAAATTACCCTCTTCATCTTTCTTAGTGTGAATGTGGCATGGTAAATCTAGCACATCATTTCCATCTTGATCTTTTACTTTCTTGGGGTTCCACGGTCCTTTGGGTTTCCCTTTGAACTTTCCTTGAGTCACGGCTAAGGCTTCTCCAGGAGCAGCTGGCTCGGTTTTGCGCTTCTGCTTCCGACTGGAGTTCCCTCCTTCGGTTTCGTGGGCGACTATTTTGTGCTTACCACTTGGGAGTCGGTCTCCCTCTTCACCATTGGCGTATTTGGTGGCAATCTCCATCATCCGAGTCAGAGTCATATCTCCTGTCCGACCGAATTTCAGATTCAATTCCCGATACTTAACGCCTTCTTTGAAGGCACAAATTGCTTGGTGATCTGACACATTCTCCACTGTATGGTGTAATGTGATCCCACCTCTCGATATAATCTCTCAGAGTTTCATTCGGTTTCTGAATGCAACACGGTAATTCTGTCAGCCCTGCTGGCCGTTTGCAAGTACCTTCAAATGTTCTGACAAATACCCGGGCAAGATCTTCCCAAGTATAAATACTACCAGGCGCTAACTGATTCAGCCACGCTCTGGCCGAGCCCTCTAACATCAAAGGGAGATGCTTCATGGAAACTTCATCGTTGCCACCACCAATCTATACAGCCACTCGGTAATCCTCAAGCCAAGTGTCAGGCTTGGACTCACCAGTGAACTTACTGACTCCAGTCGCCAGCGTGAAGTTGGGAGGAATCGTCGCAGCCCTAATGGCTCTGCTGAAGCACTCTGGACCTGAGACATGCACTCTGCTGTTGGTTGGAAAATCTCTGTCATGGCCTTCTCTGTAAGCTCTATTTTTGTCGACCCAACCCTGAACAAGAATAGATCTCGCATCAAAGCCCGGTTCTCTGGGGTCGACTGGAATTCTTTGCCCACCACTATGAGGACGTCTGTCATCATGCTGTCGAGGCACGTATGACCCACTCCTTGGGGGAGGCATGGGCACTCGATGACGATCATTGTGATCGGGTCGGTGATCATACTGCTCATGGTTTCTGTACTGATCTCGTCGGTCCCCATGTCCCTCACGCCTCGGGGGCGATCTCGGGCTGTGAGCCAACTGGACTGTGTCTGCAACCTCGGATCTATTATGGATCCTATTCCGCGACTGAGATACTGTTGTATTCTGCTCTCTCGCTACTCGGAGCAGAGCCCGGATCTGCACCAAACCTCGACCAGCTTCTGACTGGGAAGGCTGAATTGACTCCGCTATTCAGGCCGCAGTTGCGAGATTTTGGATTGGAGTTCGGTATACCTGAGTCGGAGGCGGAAAAAGTTGACGTCGACTGGACTTGGGGATACGCTGTCGAGCACGCTCGTCGAGTGCGTGCTGGAGGTTCTCCAGTCGAGTGCGCTCAGCCAAGTTGGCCAGGCGCATTTCCTCCAAGGCCTGGGCCTCAGGGGTTTCTCCAACGATGGGAGTGTGAAGCGCATCCATGTTCCAGCGGCGAAGTTCTTCCCTCCGCTGCGAAGAGAGGGGTTTGGGGCGGTACTCTTCGTGAACACGCGATGGATCGCCGCCCTCATCGCCTCCGTCTTCACGGGTGAAGCCAGGAGGACTGCATGGTCCATTGACCGTCAAAACTTCCGCCACGTGGTCGCTGCTGTCGCACTCGGATGCAGTCTCTACGGAGCTAGTCGATAGGTCGAACATGCCGTAGAGAGTTTCGTCGGGCTCGATCGCCGCGGCTTGGGGGGTGGCCGACTGGCGAGCCACCGTATGCCTCACCCACCGCTGAAGCCTTGATCGACCGGAACGTTTGCTCCAGCGGGATGCAGGGAGGGTGGTCAGCACAGGAGCCGACCGACACTGAGTCGACGGCTGCCGTAGGAGGACGCCACAGACACACGTGCGAAAGTGCGTTTCCCCGCGGACGGGGAGCGCCTCGACGTCGAGTGGCGCTTCTTGGAGCCAAGCGGAGTCGTCGGCGATGAATACGAGCGCGCCGAGACGGATCTCGCGGCCCTCGGCCAAACCTTCGCCTGAAACCATGTTGATGGGGATTGGAAAAATCACAACTTCTCCAACAAGTCGCCAAGACACCTGCCCCACGATGGGCGCCAACTGTCGTGGTTCTAAGTCTGATAGTAGAATGGGGGTAGGAATATAGAGGCAAGATCCTAGCTATGGAGGAGTTGTACACGCGAGTTTTATGAGTCCAGGCCCTTCTTGGAGGAAGTAACAGCCCTACCTCTCGGAGCCCGGAGGCGGTCGACTGGATTATATGCGTGTGAGTTACAGGGGGTGCGAACCCTTGTGCCTATGGAGGGGGGTGGCTTATATAGAGTGCGCCAGGACCCCAGCGAACCCACGTCACAGAGGGTTTAAGGTACATTGAAGAGAGAACGTTACTGGTAACGCCCACACTAAAGTGCTATAAATGACAATTAAGCCTATAAGTAAATGCCTGACCGTTGTTCATGCAGAGTAGCTTTAGCTCTTCTGTCTGTCGAGTGACTTCTGCGACGGTCGAGTGACATTGATTCTTCCGAGCGAAACGTCTTTGGTCGAGTGGATGATGGTACCGTTTGAATGATCCTGGCTTTAGGGTGATGTCCTAGGGGAGGATGTCTAGGTTAGGTCTATGGCCCTACCCTAGGTACATAGCTTCATCAGTAGCAGCTCTGCACATTTCAATATTCGGTCGGTCACGTTTGTTACAACGAGTCAACCAACGAATCGGGTCTGATTATTACCCAGAGATAGTAGGAATGACCACTTTGATCTTGGGCAAAGCCTTCGGCGGTTTGGATGACGCAGCCTTCGGTGGTTTTGGCACTGGAGACGATGCAGCTTTAGGTTGCTTTGGTGTCCTCTCAGTCGGCACTGGAGAAGACGTCCGGGGGTGCTTCGACAACTGCCCAGTCGGTGCGGCCGCTGTGTCTTGGATGCTTGTGAGGTCGTGAGTGTGCTTGGATCTTTTTTCTCTACGAGGAGGCGAGTCTACCTCTTCTTCATCACTTGGGTCGCCACTCTCCTCACCCTCCTCCTCGTCAGAGTGCCACTCGCCGCTCTCGCCTCCGCTCGCCTCTCCCTCCGGATCCTGCTCCTGCTCTCCATTGGGCATCGAGTACATCTCAGTAAGAGCCTGAAAGATAACAAGAAAAAATCAGTCGGTTGTCAACAGGTGGTTAGATGATAAATCAAGAAAACACTCGGCAATCCAGAGTCGAACCTGGTCTGGCTGGCGCGAATTGTCAAATGGAGCGACTCTCCTGGACCCCCTGGGGTTATCCTTGTTTCCAGTGATGCCTCTCAGTTATTTCTCCACCGTGTCTCGTCGACCTCCTCCGAGTGGATCCGAGTGGAATCCTCAATACCTGAGTATATCCACATCGGATGGTCACGGGCTTGGAGCGGCTGGATGCGTTGTTTAAGGAAGACCTCCAACAGATCCATCCCGGTCACACCGTCCCGGACGAGCTGGACCACCCGCTCGACCAACACCTTCACTTGTGCCCTCTCCTCTGGGATCACTTTCAAGGCGGAGGGCTTCTCGACCCGAGCCATGGAGAAAGCAGGAAGACCGGTCGACTGACCTGGAGTCGGCTGGTCTTTGCAATAAAACCAGGTCGACTGCCATCCTCGGACCGACTCAGGAAGGATCATGGCTGGGAAAGGGCTTTTACCTCTCATTTGAATCCCAAGACCCCCTGAGGGATTCCTGGATTAGGGGGTCTCCGGACAGCCGGACTATATCCTTTGGCCGAACTGTTGGACTATGAAGACACAAGATTGAAGACTTTGTCCTGTGTCCGGATGGGACTCTACTTGGCGTGGAAGGCAAGCTAGGCAATACGGATATGTGTATCTCCTCCTTTGTAACCGACCTTGTGTAACCCTAGCCCCTCCGGTGTCTATATAAACCGGAGGGTTTTAGTCCGTAGGACAACAAACAATCATACCATAGGCTAGCTTTTAGGGTTTAGCCTCTCCGATCTCGTGGTAGATCAACTCTTGTACTACTCATATCACCAAGAATAAATCAAGCAGGACGTAGGGTTTTACCTCCATCAAGAGTGCCCGAACCTGGGTAAAACATCGTGTCCCCTGCCTCCTATTACCATCCGCCTTAGACGCATAGTTCGGGACCCCCTACCCGAGATCCGCCGATTTTGACACCAACATTGGTGCTTTCATTGAGAGTTCCTCTGTGTCGTCGCCATTAGGCTTGATGGCTCCTTCAATCATCGATTGCAATGCAGTCCAGGGTGAGACTTTTCTCCCCGGATAGATCTTTGTATTCGGCGGCTTCGCACTGCAGGCCAACTCGCTTGGCCATCTGGAGCAGATCGAGAGTTACACCCCTGGTCATTAGATCAGGTTTGGAAGCTTAAACTACACGGCCGATATCCGCGGAGACTTGATCTTCGACGGATTCGAACCCCTGCCTTGTGCACCACACAGTCTCGATGAGCATGATTTAGCTCTACCATCGGACAGTGTTCAGGAGATCGCACCGATGACTGGCCCGACCCTCAATTCGGAGCCAATCGCGCCATCCATGGACAGGTGGATAGACCCCGCCACGGAGGCCGTATCCTCAGCAGCGATCGAGCCGAACATCGAGCTTACCCTTCACGAGAGCCGTGTTGCCAAACTGCCGGATCCTTCTCCGACCACGGACTCCGAACTGCCCACGCCCGTGCCTATCGAATCTGACTGGGCGCCAATCATGGAGTTTACCTCCGCGGATATCTTTCAGCACTCGCCCTTCAGCGACATACCGAACTCATTAAGGTCTTTCTCCTTGTCAGGAGAGTCCTGGCCGAACTATGCCCGGCGGGATTGGGATGCGGATGACGAAGAAATTCGCCTCCCACCCACCACCCATTTAGTAGCCACTATCGATGACTTAACCGACATGCTCGACTTCGAATCCGAAGACATCGACAGTATGGACAACGATGCGGGAGGCAAAGAGGAGCCACTGCCCACAGGGCACTGGACAACCACCTCATCATATGATATATACATGGTGGACACACCCAAAGAAGGCAATGGCGACGAGACATCGGAGGATGACCCCTCCAAGAAGCAACCCAAGCGCCGACGTCAGCGGCGCCGCTCTAAGTCCCGCCAAGGCAAAAGCGGTGATACCAGCACCGGAGATAATAGCACTCCGGAAAGTGCCGAAGACAACAACAATCCCCTCTAGCAAGATTTAGAGTAGGAGGATGGAGAAGCCAGCCCTCCCGAGAGAGTGGTAGACGGAGAGGCGGAGGATGATAATTACATGCCTCCCTCCGAAGACGAGGCAAGCCTCGACGACGACGAATTCGTCGTACCTAAGGATCCCGTCGAACAAGAGCGCTTCAAGCGCTGGCTTATAGCCACGGAAAATAGCCTCAAGAAAAAGCAGCAGCAGCTTCAAGCTGATCAAGATTTGCTAGCTGACAGATGGACTGAAGTCCTTGCGGACGAGGAATATAAACTCGAACGCCCCTCCAAGAGTTACCCAAAGTACAGGTTGCTACCCCGACTGGAGGAGGAAGCACCAAAACCTACATCTCCAGCGTATGACGCGGCTGATCGGCCACCTCGTGGCCGCGACAGAGAGGCATTCCAGCCAAAAGCTCAGCTCACACCCCGACGCCATTCAAATAAAAAGGCATGGGGAAATACGCCAGACCTACGGGATGTATTGGAGGACAAAGCAAAACATGCAAGATCGATCTACGGATCACGAGGGCGCGCCACTACGCGAGACGATAATCGTCACGCCAGATACAGTAAAAGTAAGTCTGACCGGGCCGATCACAGCGGGCAAGACTCTCTTGAGCTGCGTCGCGCTATAGCCCAGTACAGAGGCGCCGCACACCCCCTATGCTTCATAGGCGAAGTAAGGGATCATCAAATCCCAGAGGGTTTCAAACCCGTAAATATAGAATTATACGACGGCACAACAGATCCCGCGGTATGGATCGAGGATTTCCTCCTGCACATCCACATGGCCCGCGGTGATGACCTACACGCCATCAAATACCTCCCACTCAAACTCAAGGGACCAGCTCAGCATTGGCTCAACAGCTTGCCAGCAGAGTCCATTGGCTGTTGGGAAGATCTGGAAGCCGAATTCTCGACAAATTTCAGGGCACTTATGTGCGACCACCAGATGCCGATGACTTGAGCCACATAATTCAGCAGCCAGAGGAATCGGCCAGGCAATTCTAGACACGGTTACTAACAAAGAAAAATCAAATCGTCGACTCTCCGGATGCATAGGCCCTAGCAGCTTTTAAGCACAACATCCACGACGAGTGGCTCGCCCAGCACCTTGGCCAGGAAAAGCCAAAATCTATGGCAGCCCTCACGACACTCATGACCCGCTTTTGCGCGGGAGAGGAAAGCTGGCTAGCTCGCAGCAATAACATACCAAAGAACCATGGTACATCGGATACCAAGGACAGCAATAGCAAGTCACGTCGCAACAAACATAAGCGTCGCATCAACAAGGACAATACCGAGGATACGACAGTCAATGCCGGATTCAAAGGCTCTAAACCCGGTCAACGGAAAAAGCCATTCAAAAGAAGCACTCCGGGCCCGTCCAGTTTGGACCGCATACTCGATCACTCGTGTCAAATACATGGCACCCCCGACAAGCCAGCCAACCACACCAACAGGGATTGTTGGGTGTTCAAGCAGGCCGGCAAGTTAAATGCCGAAAACAAAGATAAGGGGTCACATAGCGATGACAAGGAGGAGCCCGACAGCCGAACACCGGAGGACAGAAGACGTTCCCCCCGCAAGTGCGGACGGTGAACATGATATACACAACCCACATCCCCAAGAGGGAGCGAAAGCGTGCGCTTAGGGACATATATGCGTTGGATCCAGTAGCCCCAAAGTTCAACCCATGGTCCTCCTATCCGATCGCCTTCGATCGCAGGGACCACCCCACTAGTATCCGTCATGGCAGATTCGCCGCACTGGTCTGAGACCCAATCATTGACGGATTTCACCTCACTTGAGTCCTTATGGATGGTGGCAGCAGCCTGAACCTGCTTTACCAGGACACAGTGCGCAAAATGGGCATAGCCCCCTTGTTGGGGATATTACTACTGGGCGTAAACCGGCCAGGAGTAGCCGGATTAGCTTCATGAAGATTAGAAGCCCATGAAGATGTGAAGATGATGGCGCTTTACGAAGGCCCAAGGCCCAGAAGTGAGTTAAGGCCTGTAGATGTAAACTGACTTGATCATGTAACTTGCTTTGTAAGATAGGAAGAGTGGAGACCGAACCGGGTACGTTTATGATCCGGCTTCGGGACTCTGTAAACCGGCGGGCGTCAACCTATGTATATAAAGGGACGACCCAACAGCAGTTGAGGGAGGGACAACAACTCGAGAGCCAGACAAAGCGGATTCGCTCCCTGGCCTTCGAAACCCTAGAAATACCAATCACAACTAGACGTAGGCTTTTACCTTCCTCAAAGGGCCCGAACTAGTATAAAAATCTCCGTGTCCCCTTGTCCGGTTTAACCCCTTTAAGCTAACTCGTTGTGATGGCTCCACGACTAAGTCCTTTCACAAGGACATCTGCCGTGACAAACCCATGATAGTTGGCGCCCACCGTGGGGCCATCGCACGATGGTTTCGAGTTCTTGAAGGGAAGCTTTGATGGACTCAAGGGATATGCCGTGGGCCGGATAATGAAGAGTCGTCGTGGCAAGCTCTACATCGACAACGCGGGATGGGATCCCGAGGCCGATTCAATTGAATATGGGTACCGGGTCCCCTTTGGTGGGATTCACGTCTTCATCGGCAAGATTGGCGAACCGGCCCCTGAGCCGGACACCTGCACCGACATCATCGAGACGGCTCAGTGTGCAAGTTCTTCGCCGGTTCAGCCCGTGACGAAGCATGTTTTCGTATGTGTCATCCATGGAGCAGAATACGTGGACGGGCCGGCGTCCGAAGGAGAAACCGTCGTCTGCTCCGATGATGAGTCTTCTGGAGAGACCGAATCGCTCTATGAGTTGCAGGATGGCCGGATTGGTGGAGGATCCGAGGGCAACAGTATTCCGGACTCCCTGATCTGCCGAACCGGGCCGCTATCTTCATGGCCGGTACACAGTCGGTGCCTCACTCATCAACTGCTGCAGTAATACTCTCCGGTTCAACAACGGCCACACCGGCGGGGGCAGGAAGCTCTGCACCGTCTCCGGCTCAAGTCCTGTCTGATTTGTTCGACGCTTTGGCAACATCGATGGCCGCAGAGGTGGATGCAGCAGCCAGGGATCAGCACAACACGGAGATTGCAAAGGTAAAGGATCAGATAGCCCAGGCTAAAGCGGACCTGGCAGCGGAGAATGCTAGGATGGCTACAGAACGGGCTGAGTTGGAAGCACAGGCCTACCGGATTAGGCTGGATCAGAATGCTTCTGAAGAAGTCATGAGAAGAAGGTACTGATCGCATCTCCCATTGGGTTATGAGCCAGAAATCTCTTCAACACACCAGGAGCAGGAGCTAGTAACCAACCGATACTGAACCGGGCAGAGGCACCGGGAACAGGAGCGCCGGTTCAACCGCGCACGATGGACCCGCCTCGTTAGAACAACATTGTGCCGCAGTATGTGCCAACACCTCCCGGGCATTATTCCAACCCGTTGTACAATATCGTGGCCGTCGCTTCACGCCTGGCAGCCCTCCCAACCGACGGCGAATCACCAGTTGCGATTGAGGCACATCGGGCTAGAGATCTCCTTCAAACAGTGCTAAACCAGCAGCAGGCATACTCACACAGTCATGAGAGGATTCATTCCACTCACCGTCCGAGCTGGAGCTATAGCAGACACGTTGAGGATGAACCGGCTATGTCAAGCAGCGCATGTCGCCAGAATTCGCCGCGAGGACACAACCCGGCAGGGGGGGTGCTAATGCACAAGATGTTGTGGATCATGGCCACGCGCGTCGGGAGGCCGAGTTAGCAGCTCGACACGGAGCGTGTCAACATACTCCGGTTCACCCTACCGCTTCAGTAGAACTAGGGGTGGTATTCAGTTCCTTAGGTGTGCCGTGTCTCACCCCCGCTTTGCGTAATGTGAGACTGCCCAAGGATTTCAAAGGACCTTGTAAGGTGCCCAATTACACTGCCGATTTGCAACCAGAGGCGTGGGTTCAAAGTTACGAGATGGCAATGGAGATGCTGGAAGTGGACGAAGCAGTATGTGCTAAATACTTCACCATGATGTTGGAGGGAACAACTCGTACTTGGTTAAAGAGCTTACCAACTAACTCTGTTGGATCATGGGCCGAATTGAAGCACCGGTTTATCCAGAACTTCAAAGATACTTGTAAGCAGCCCATGTCGATTGTAGATCTGGCCGCTTGTGTCCAAGAGGAGGGGGAATCCACGACCCATTGGGTAAAGCGGGTCTCAGCAATTTTGCATTCATCGGATCGTATCAATGCAGATACCGCAGTGCTAACATTGGAGAGCAATTGCCGTTTTTTGCCTCTTAAGCAAAAGTTGGGAAGGCTTAAACGTCACTGCAATGATATGTCAACGCTTATGGCCGCTTTGGTTAAATACGCCGATTCAGATACTACCAAGGACCCCGACTCAAAGGAGGACAAGTCGGGGAAAGGGAAGAAGAGCGACAACGCCAAGGGGCAGCAGCATAATCCGGCAGGCCATGGCAACAATGGTAAGCGCAAGGCTGACAACAATTTGGACTTTGTGGCTAACACCAACGCTCAGGAGAATGGTCAGCGACGTAAGGGTAAGCAGCCCCAAAGAGGCGGCGGTTCAGGCCCTAATTTGGAGCGCCTGTTAAATCAACCCTGTCCGAAGCATGGGTCCAAAGAAAAGCCAACATCACATCTTTGGAAGGACTGTTATATCATGCGAGATTTCAAGAACTCCAATATGTTTTAGTATGATAATGGCCCACCCGGTGGTTCAGGAGGTGGTTTCCATGGGCCGGGTTACGGCGGTGGCAGTTCCGGTTCAGGATTTCAGGGTAATCAAACCGGATACAACAATCAAGGGAATCAGGGCAATCAGGGAGGTTACAACCATCAGGGGAACCAGCAGCAGCACCACCAGTCGGGTTATCAGAGCAATCCTAAGCAGTTAGATAGTGGGCAGTACCATGTCTTCACCACTAGTTTGTGCAAACGTGATCAGAAGCTTCACAAGAGGGCAGTAAACTCTGTTGAACCGGCAGTGCCTCAGTATTTGCGCTGGTCTTAGAAGCCCATTTGATGGAGTAGAGAGGATCACCCTCCCGGTTGACAATCTGGGTCATCTGGCTTTAGTGGTGGCCCCTCAAGTTGGGGGATACAAGTTCACTAAGGTACTCATGGACGGGGGAAGCAATATCAACATCCTATATTATGACACCTTCCGCCGCATGGGGTTGACAGATAAGAATCTCAAACCGTCAAACACCGTTTCTCACAGTGTGGTGCCTGGTAAGTCTGCATATCCAGTGGGCAAGATAGCCTTGGAGGTGGCTTTTGGAGATGATCATGATTCAAGATCAGAAACATTGACCTTTGAGGTGGTGAAAATCAAAAGTCCATATCACGCGTTATTTGGGTGGCCGGCTTACGCTAAGTTCATGGCAAGGCCGTGTTACATTTATTTGCATCTTAAAATGCTAGGTTATAAGGGGACCATCACAGTACATGGGAGCAGAAAGGTTGCTTATGCTGAGTCGGTCTGTGCTATGGAGGAGCTGAAGCTTTATAAAGACCAAGTTGATCCGGCAGACATGGCTTCTTTGAAAAAGCCAACTACGGAACACGATCTGGCGTTAAAGTTTAAATCGGCCACAGATACTAAGATGGTTGACTTTGTTCCTGGCGATTCATCCAAATAGTTCAACATCAGCGCTAACCTGGATCCCAAATAGGAAAGCGCGCTCATCGAGTTCATCCATGAGAACCAGGACATCTTTGCACGGAAACCTTCTGACATGCCGGGTGTACCGAGGGAACTCGCTGAGCACACACTCAACATTGATCCTAAGTTTAAACCGGTCCGGCAGTTTCCTCGCCGCTTCAATGAAGAAAGGCGTAAGGCTATCGGTGAAGAGATAGCTCGGTTGTTGGCCGCAGGGTTTATTGTGGAGGTCTTTCATCCAGAATGGTTGGCTAATCCGGTGCTGGTTCTTAAGAAAAACGACACTTGGCGGATGTGTGTGGATTACACAGATTTGAACAAAGCTTGCCCTGTAGACCCCTTTGCCCTCCCTCATATTGATCAGATCATTGATGCTACGGCGGGTTGTGACCGTTTGTGTTTTCTGGATGCTTACTCTGGTTATCATCAGATCAAAATGGCAGTTAAGGACCAGGAGAAGACAGCCTTCATCACTCCTTTTGGAGCCTTCTGTTATGTCTCCATGCTTTTTGGGCTTAAGAGTGCCGAGGCAACTTATCAACATTGTGTCCAGAATTGTCTTCATAAGCAAATTGGGCGTAATGTTCATGCATATGTGGATGATATTGTGATAAAATCCAGAAAGGAGGAAACATTGATAGATGACTTGAGAGAGACCTTCGACAACCTCCGGGTTTACAATATGATGCTCAATCCGGAAAAGTGTTCTTTGGTGTCCCGGCAGGCAAACTCTTGGGATTTCTGGTATCAAGCAGAGGTATTGAGGCTAATCCGGAGAAGATCTCAGCAATCACATCTTTGGCTAAACCAACGTGTATCAATGATGTTCAACGTTTGGCAGGCCAGATTACGGCTTTGAGCCGGTTTATCAGTCGTCTTGGGGAGAAGGTCATTCCTTTATATCATATGCTGAAGAAAACAAATGATTTTGTATGGAGCGAGGCGGCTGATAAAGCATTTGAGGATCTGAAAAGGCAGCTTGTTGAACCGCGTGTACTTGCAGCCCCGATTAACAAGGAGCCGTTGTTGCTATATGTGGCTGCTCATGCCCGAGTTGTTAGCGTGGCTATTGTGGTGGAGCGCAAGGAAGTTGGAAAGGAGTATCCGGTTTAACGTCCAGTTTATTATATCAGTGAGGTGCTCATTGAATCAAAGCAGAGGTATCCACATTGGCAGAAGCTGGTGTATGGAGTGTTTATGGCAAGCCGGAAGCTTAAATACTATTTCCAGGGCCATCCTATCACAATGGTCAGTTCAGCCCCTCTGGGAGACATCATTCAAAACAGAGAAGCAACCGGCCGGATTGCCAAGTGGGCTATTGAGCTTGGACCTAATGGGCTCAAATATATACCTCGCACAGCAATCAAATCCCAAGCACTCATGGACTTTATCAATGATTGGACGGAGTTGTAGGCACCAGAAGAAAAGCCAGATAATATGTACTGGACTATTCACTTTGATGGGTCCAGGCAATTGGAGGGCTCGGGGGCTAGAGTCATACTGTAACGCTCCGGACACACCCGCCAGTGGTCGTTACTCCTGGTGGGATCTAGACTATCCCCAGGCTATTGAGCTTGGACCTGATGGGCTCAAATATATACCTCGCACAGCGATCAAATCCCAAGCACTCGTGGACTTTATCAATGATTGGACGGAGTTGTAGGCACCAGAAGAAAAGCCAGATAATACGTACTGGACTATTCACTTTGATGGGTCCAGGCAATTGGAGGGCTCGGGGGCTGGAGTCATACTGTAACGCTCCGGACACACCCGCCGGTGGTCGTTACTCCTGGTGGGATCTAGACTGTCCCCAGGCTATTGAGCTTGGACCTGATGGGCTCAAATATATACCTCGCACAGCGATCAAATCCCAAGCACTCGTGGACTTTATCAATGATTGGACGAAGTTGTAGGCACCAGAAGAAAAGCCAGATAATACGTACTGGACTATTCACTTTGATGGGTCCAGGCAATTGGAGGGCTCGGGGGCTGGAGTCATACTGTAATGCTCCGGACACACCCGCCGGTGGTCGTTACTCCTGGTGGGATCTAGAATGTCCCCACAGATCAATACAAGTCTTTTCTGCGCACTTTGTCCTCACTCATGCGCACCCGGGAGCAACTTCCCGGTCGGTCACCCATCCTGACACTACTCCAAGCTGAGCACGCTTAACTTTGGAGTTCTGTCCGAATGGGCTACCGGAAAAGAAGGAATTCCTTATTGATATGAGTAGTCTATCATCCCTAATAAGCCAGGCCATCACACATACTAACTTCCCCAAGAGGTGACAAGTTTTGTTATGTCCTCTGTTTAATGTTTCCTTGTACCAACAATGCAGCTGAGTATGAGGCCTTGCTCCATGGTCTTCGGATGGCTAAGGAGATGAACTTAAGCCGGATTAAGTGCTTCGGGGATTCAGATCTGGTGGCTCAACAAGTGTCTGGCACTTGGGATTCAAAAGACCCACTCATGGCTGCCTATCGGCGAGAGGTGGACACAGTGGCTGGTCACTTCAAGGGTTATCAGGTGGACCATATAGACCGGCGCAAGAACGAAGCGGCAGATTCTTTAAGTCGCCTTGGTTCTCAGCGTAAAACGGTTCCACCAAATGTCGTTCTTGACGTTCTACATAATCCGTCAGTCAAGGTTCCAACAGAGGAAGAGTTGGCTATTCCTGATCCGGAGGCTCAATTGGTGGCGGCTTTGCATGTAATACCAGATTGGACAATCCCATATCTGGCTTATATGAACCCGGGCGAGTTACCAGAGGATGAAACTTTGGCCCGTCAGATAATCCGGCGTTCCAAGTCCATGACCATAATCAACGGGGAGTTACATCGTTGCAGCGTCTTAGGAGCAATTCAACATTGTGTTTCTCCTCAAGAGGGTTGTGAGATTTTGCGCGAAATACATGAAGGCGATTGTGGTCACCACGCCGGTTCAAAGTCTTTGGTTGCTAAAGCTTTTCGCCATGGTTTTTATTAGTTGACAGCACATGCTGATGCGGAGGATTTAGTCAAGAGATGTGATGGTTGTCAGAAATTTGCACGCGGAGCTCACATTCCGGCTCAGGAGTTGAGGATGATTCCAATAACTTGGCCATTTGCGACTTGGGGGCTTGATATGGTCAGACCCTTCAAGCGGTCCAAGGACAAAAAGACCCACTTGTTAGTGGCAGTTGATAAATTCACCAAATGGGTGGAGGCGGAGCCAGTCAGTAAGTGTGATGCGGCCATGGCGGTTCAATTCATCAAAAAGGTGATATTCTGGTTTGGCTTTCCACACAGTATTATAACTGATAATGATACTAATCTGTCCAAGCGAGAGATGGAGGAATTTTGTCAACGTGAGCACATCCGGCTTGATATAGCATCAGTGGCTCACCCCCAGTCTAATGGTCAAGCGGAGAGGGCAAATCAAGAAATTTTACAAGGTATCAAGCCCAGGCTTATGGTTCCTTTGAAGCGTACACCGGGTTGTTGGGTTGAGGAGTTACCTTCTGTATTATGGAGCATCAACACCACACCCAATAGGTCTACGGGTTACACGCCTTTCTTCATGGTTTATGGAGCGGAGGCAGTTCTTCCTAGTGACATCCGTCACGACTCGCCCCGTGTGACAGCTTATGTTGAAGCTGATAATGAGAAGGCACGTCAGGATTCCTTGGACCCGTTGGATGAAGAGCATGATCTTGCAGCAGCACGTTCGGCGATTTATCAACAAGATCTCCGACGTTATCACAGCCACCGGGTTAAGACCAGAACCTTTCAAGAAGGCGATTTGGTGCTCCGGCTCATCCAGGATCAGACTGATATGCACAAGTTATCCCCACCTTGGGAGAGACCCTTTGTGGTCAGCAAGAATCTACACAACGGGTCATACTACCTCATTGATGTTTGAGAGCACAAAGACTCACGTAAATCGGAGGAGGAGACCAAGCAGCCGGGGAATATAGCTCTTCTTCGGCCTTACTTTACAGAGAACTGCTAGACGGAGCGAGAGATGAGGCCGAGCAGTTCACTTGTCCATGCCCTAACTTGGCGACGGAGGAGACCTACGACGACGGCGGAGAGGACGATGTCCGCGGTCGGTGTGAAGACGGCGTCGGAGAGGTTGCGGCAGCGAAGCGCTTCGTCGCCGGCGTCGTCGAGAGCTAGCGGTGGCGCTAGGGTTCGTGCGAGGGTGGAAGAAGAGATAGTTACCGCTGTGAGTGTGTATTTATAGGCACAAGGGCGGCACTGTGCTATTACATAGGTGCCCCTGGCGATTCGCATCTAAGGACCGCATGGCTAGTTTGCGGAAGTTTGGGGTTTGTTCCACGTCCCACGCACGCCTGGATTGTCGGGTGGTCGTTCCTGCTTCTCCGGATTTTATGTGGAGGAATGAGCATTGAAAACGGACTTTATGGTTGTCTCTATATCTTCTGCTGACAAGGACGCAGTGAAGACATTCGACAGTTTCAATAGAATGCATATGACTTGGAGAGATAGAGTTTGAGATAGAAAGCATAGAGAAGTTTGGGGTCCGATCACATTCACTTAGTTCAAAAGATTCAACACGAAGATATAGCTATAAGTGAATGGTGTAGAGGACAGAACACTAGCATATATATATATCAACATAGTGAAGATAATCATGAAAATATGTTGAGTTCGAAGCCAAACCAAATGTGAAGACATTGCAAGATAACGCCATGAGTGAAACACTTCAAAATAGAACGTTTGGTGGTGGCGTTACCCACCGTATAGGAAGTATTAGACCCAGACACGGTGCACAATTATCGTGGCGCTCCAAAGTCACATTCCACATTAATGTATTCACACTTAGAATGTATGTCTTCATTGATTGAAGATATACTTCACTTCGTGTGTTGCACATCTAAGTCATCAATATGCATAAGGGTTAGGATGTGTGCCTGATCACAGGACATTTGAGGATTCCAGGATATTTAGCTCACACCGTAACTTGCAAAACCTCTTCTCATCCAAGGGCTTGGTGAAGATATCTACCAATTGCTCTTCAGTGTTGACGTGTATAATATCAATGTCTTCCTTCACAACATGATCTCTGAGAAAGTGATGACGAATTTCAATGTGCTTTGTCTTCGAGTGCTGAACTGGGTTGTTGGCAATCTTGATGGCGCTTTCGTTGTCGTAGTAAAGCGGCACTTGCTTCAGATGAATGCCATAGTCCTTGAGTGTTTGCTTCATCCACAGAAGCTGAGCGCAGCAAGATCTAGCAGCAATGTATTCAGATTCAGCAGTGGAGAGAGATACACAGTTCTGCTTCTTTGAAGACCAACATACAAGTGATCGTCCCAGAAAGTGACATGTGCCTGATGTAGACTTGCGATCAACTTTGTCACCAGCATAATCAGCATCCGAGAATCCAACCAAATCAAACTCTGAGCCCTTTGGATACCATAATCCTAGAGTTGGGGTGTGAGCCAAATATCGAAGAATTCGCTTCACAGCTAAGTGATGCGACTCCTTTGGTGCCGCTTGAAATCGAACACACATGCAAACACTAAGCATAATATCTGGCCTAGATGCACATAAATAAAGTAAAGAACCAATCATGGAGCGGTATACCTTTTGATCGAACTCTTTACCATTGTCGTCAGGACCCAGATGATGTTTGGCTAGCATTGGTGTTGTGAAGCCTTTGCAGTCTTGCATACCGAACTTCTTCAGGCAATCTTTGAGATACTTCTCTTGAGATATGAAGATGCCATTGCATTGTTGTCGTATTTGAAGACCAAGGAAGAACTTCAACTCCCCCATCATGGACATCTGATATTGCTCTTGCATCATATATCCAAACTCTTCACTGTACTTCTGATTTGTGCAGCCGAAGATAATGTCATCCACATATATTTGGCACACAAACAGTTCACCATCATATGTCTTCGTGAAAAGAGTGGGATCTAGGGAACCAGGTATGAAGCCTTTGCTCTCCAGGAAGTATTTGAGTGTGTCATACCAGGCCCTAGGGGCTTGTTTGAGGCCATACTGCGCCTTGTTGAGCTTGTATACCATGTCAGGATGTTTTGGATTTTCAAAGCCAGGCGGTTGTGCAACATACACTTCTTCTTCAATTTTGCCATTGAGAAAGGCACTCTTCACATCCATTTGATATAGAAGAATGTTATGATGATTTGCATAGGCCAGCAGTATGCGTATGGCTTCAAGCCTAGCCACAGGAGCAAATGTTTCATCGAAGTCAATGCCTTCCACTTGAGTATATCCTTGAGCAACGAGACGAGCTTTGTTTTTGACAACTTGACCATGCTCATCTTGCTTGTTGCAGTATATCCATTTGGTGCCTATTATATTGTGCTTCCGTGGATCAGGACGCTTAACCAGTTCCCATACATTATTCAGCTCAAACTGTTGAAGCTCTTCTTGCATAGCTTGAATCCATTCAGGTTCCATGAAGGCTTCTTCAACTTTCTTGGGTTCTGATATTGAGACGAATGCGAAGTGCCCACAGAAATTTGCTAGCTGAGTTGCCCTTGAACGAGTGAGTGGACCAGGTGCATTGATGCTGTCAATTATTCTGTCAATCTGCACTTCATTGGCAACGCGAGGATGTATAGGGCGAAGACTTTGCTCTTGCTGTTCACTGTCGTTGTTGGAAGGAATTTCTTCAGGCTGAGCAATGTCTTCATGTTGATCAGGTGCTAAGATGATAAGTTCTTCTTCAGGATGAGCTTCAGAAGGTATAATATCTCCAGTTCCCATTATCTTGATTGATTCACTAGCTGGAATTTCATCTAGCACATTTGGCAGTTGCTCTCTTTGTGAACCATTTGTCTCATCGAACCGCACATCCACTGTTTCAACCACTTTGTAATGAAAGAGATTGAAGACTCTGTAGGAGTGCGAATCCTTTCCATATCCAAGCATAAAACCCTCATGTGCTTTTGGTGCAAACTTTGAGGTGTGGTGTGGGTCCTTGATCCAGCACCTTGCGCCAAATACTTTGAAGTAACTAACATCTGGCTTCTTGCCAGTTAGGAGTTCATAAGATGTCTTGTTCAGAAGCTTGTGAAGATAAACACGATTGATTGTATGGCATGCAGTGTCAATGGCTTCAGTCCAGAATTTTCTTGGAGTCTTGTATTCATCTAGCATCGTTCTGGCCATCTCAATGAGTGTTCTGTTCTTGCGTTCGACGATGCCATTCTGCTGTGGCGTGTACGGAGCTGAGAATTCATGTGTGATGCCCAAGGTATCAAGATATGTATCAAGGCCAGTGTTCTTGAATTCAGTGCCATTGTCACTTCTGATGTGCTTTATTTTGGCGCCGTAATTGTTCATGGCTCGATTGGCGAAGCGTCTGAAGACATCCTGCACTTCAGTCTTGTAAAGGATTATGTGCACCCAAGTATATCTAGAGTAATCATCAACAATGACAAAGCCATAGAGGCAAGCAGTAGTAGTAAAAGTTGAGTAGTGAGTGGGACCAAAAAGATCCATGTGAAGCAGTTCGAAGGGTCGAGTAGTGGTCATGATTGTCTTCGAGGGATGTTTTGCCCTCGTCATCTTCCCTGCTTCACAGGCACCGCATAAGTGATCTTTCTTGAACTTGACGCCCTCGATGCCTATGACATGTTTCTTCTTCGCAAGGGTGTGGAGGTTCCTCATGCCAGCATGCCCAAGCCTCCGATGCCAAAGCCAGCATTCTGAAGCTTTTGCAAGAAGACATACTGCAAGTTGTGGCCCTGCTGAGAAATCTACCACATACAAATCATCTTTCCGATACCCTTCAAACACTAGAGACTTGTCAGATTCCATTAGTACCAGGCAACGATATTTTCCAAATATTACGACCATGTTCAAATCGCAAAGCATTGAGACAGACATTAAGTTGAAACCAAGGGATTCAACAAGCATGACTTTATCCATGTGTTGATCCTTTGAGATTGCAACTCTACCTAGACCCAATACCTTACTTTTACCAGTGTCAGCAAATGTGATGTGGCTCTTGTCGGATGGACGTAAGGTTGAGTCCATAAGAAGGCTTCTTTTGCCAGTCATGTGATTTGTACACCCACTGTCAATAATCCATTCTGAAGACTTTGAAGACGCTGGTGTCGTACCCTACAGTGCAGTTAGGGGGATAGGCTTCACGAAGAGAATTGTGAAGCAAAAACATTTGACGAACCAGTGGGTTATGAAAACTTAGATCCAGATTAGGACTAATAGGGAGAGTAGCATGCGATTCAGGAACGAAGTACATAATGATGCCATTCGGGCATTTTATCTTGCGCCCTACAAGATTTTTAAGGTCCCCAGCAATAGCGTCAGAAGATTTTGTTTTTCTGCTGGAGACCTTTCCCTGCAAAAGAGAGTTAAGCTTTCTTAACCACCCACATCTTCAAGGGTGGCTTAGAAGCAATAAGTCTAAGTGCAGCATCTGAGAATTTTGGCTTTGAAGCCTTAGCAAACAGTCTTGCAGGTGGACAATAGTACTCATAAGAATAAGCAGAATAATTTTTGGTCATATGAACATGACGGTTTGATGAACCGCTCTCATATTCATATGCCTGAGTATGGTTTCCCTGCAAAACATTTGCGTTAGTGTGACTCAGGTGAGTCCTCTGTTTGTATGAAGCCTTTGGACCGTATGAAGCCTTTGGTCTGAGGTTTGTCTTCTTCAAGTGAGGTGTCATGAAGACATTCACAGGAAGATTTTCCAGACACTTTTTCGGAACCCAGATCTTCTTCATAGGCGGTCCATTCCTGCAGTTAGTACCAATGTACCTGGCAAACACTTCACCATTCTGATTCTTAAACAGTATATAGTTTGCATCAAAGGATTCATCAATGATAATGGGGTTAGCACAAGTGAAGCCAGATAAATTGGATGGATCTGCTGAAGGTTCCTTTGCAGCAACCCACTTGGTTTTGGGGTACTGCTCAGGTTTCCAGTAAGAGCCATCTGCATTTATTTTCCTTACGAACCCAACACCCTCTTTCCTAGGGTTTCGGTTCAGAATCTGCTTCTTGAGGACATCACATAATGTCTGATGTCCTTTAAGACTTTTGTACATCCCTGTTTCAAGCAATGTCTTCAACCTAGCATTCTCATCAGCAATAGCAGTGGTATCCTCAGCAGAGGGGTTAGTTACCACATCAACAGTTGAAGATATTGCAACAGCAGTAGCAGTGGAACATTCAGCAACAGAAGTAGCATTATCACGCTCAATGCATTTAAGACATGGTGGTTCAAATCCTTCCTGAGCGGAACTGATCTGTTCGGCGCGAAGTGACTCGTTTTCCTTTTGAAGATCTTCATGAGCCGCTCTCAATTTCTCAAGTTCTTGCTTCCTTTGAAGATAATCATAGGAAAGCTTTTCATGAGTTGTTGAGAGAGTATCATGACGATCTTCAAGTTCCTGATACTTAACGTGAAGATTTTTTATGTCTTCAATTAAGGATTCAGATCGAGTCATTTCAGCACCCAACAGATCATCGCTTCTGTCTAACAGTTTTTGAATATGTTCCATGGCTTTCTGTTGTTCAGTTGCAATTTTAGCAAGTGTTTTGTAACTGGGTTTTGAATCACAATCAGAGTCATCGTCACTAGATGTTTGATAGTGAGTAGTGCGTTTGTTTACCTTGGCACCGCGTGCCATGAAGCAGTAGGTAGGAGTGGAGTAGTCCTTGTCATTTGCATCGGTGTCGGTGATGAAGTCATTGTCTTCAGTGTTGAAGATGGACTTGGCGACGTATGCTGTAGCCAGACTTGCAATGCCAGAATCAGACTCCTCCTCAGACTCCACCTCTGCCTCCTCAGAAGCGGACTCCTCCTCTGAATCCATTTCCTTGCCAACAAACGCACGTGCCTTGCCAGATGAGCTCTTCTTGTGTGATGAAGACTTTGAGGAAGACTTGGAAGAAGACTTTGTGTATTTCTTCTTCTTCTTGTCGTCAGAGTCATATTCCTTGCTCTTCTTCTTCTTTCTGTTCTCATTGTCCCACTGTGGACACTCAGAGATGAAGTGTCCAGTTTTCTTGCACTTGTGGCATGTTTTCTTCTTGTAGTCATGAGCAGAAGCTTCATCATTCCTTGAGCTTGATCGTGAAGACTTTCTGAAGCCTTTCTTCTTGGTGAATTTTTGGAACTTCTTCACTAGCATTGCAAGTTCCCTTCCAATGTCTTCAGGATCATCAGAACTGCTGTCAGATTCTTCTTCAGATGAGGAAACAGCTTTTGCCTTCAAGGCACGAGTTCGCCCATAGTTTGGACCGTAGATATCTCTTTTCTCAGAAAGCTGAAACTCATGTGTGTTGAGCCTCTCAAGTATGTCAGATGGATCGAGTGTCTTGAAATCAGGACGTTCTTGAATCATCAGGGCTAGGATGTCAAACGAACTATCAAGTGATCTCAGCAGCGTCTTGACGACTTCATGTTTGGTGATCTCAGTAGCGCCGAGGGCTTGAAGCTCATTTGTGATGTCAGTGAGTCTGTCAAATGTGTGCTGGACATTCTCATTGTCATTTCGCTTGAAGCGGTTGAAGAGATTGCGAAGGACACTGATTCTTTGATCTCTCTGGGTTGAGATGCCTTCATTGACCTTGGAGAGCCAGTCCCAGACCAGCTTGGATGTCTTCAAAGCACTCACACGGCCATACTGTCCTTTGGTCAGATGACCACAGATGATGTTCTTGGCAGTAGAGTCCAGTTGAACGAATTTCTTGACATCAGCAGCAGTGACACCTTCTCCAGCCTTGGGAACGCCGTTCTCGACGACATACCATAGGTCGACGTCAATGGCTTCAAGATGCATACGCATCTTATTCTTCCAGTAGGGATATTCAGTTCCATCGAAGACGGGGCACGCAGCGGAGACTTTAATTATCCCTGCAGTCGACATAGCTAAAACTCCAGGTGGTTAAACCGAATCACACAGAACAAGGGAGCACCTTGCTCTGATACCAATTGAAAGTGCGTTATATCGACTAGAGGGGGGGTGAATAGGCGATTTTTATGAAAGTCTTCAAAACGTGGAAGTTATGAAGACAAACAGTAGAGATATGCCTATTACTATGCAGCGGAAGTTAGACTACACTAGGCAAGCCATGGTCAAGTATCAACAGAGTGAAAGCACAGTGACAAATAGCTGTAGTGTAATTAGGATCAGGTAGGAAGATACTATGAAGCCAAACAGATCATACACTCACGTTGTGAAGACAAAAGATAGAACAGACACGCAATGACTTCACAATGAGTGATCAGTAAGTAAAAGGAAGTGAAGATGAAACCAGTGACTCGTTGAAGACAATGATGTGTTGGACCAGTTCCAGTTGCTGTGACAACTGTACGTCTGGTTGGAGCGGCTAGGTATTTAAACCTTAGGACACACAGTCTCGGACACCCAGTCCTGAACACGCAGCTCAGGACACCAAGTCCTCACCGTATTATCCTTGAGCTAAGGTCACATAGTCCTCGCCCAATCACTCTGGTAAGTCTTCAAGGTAGACTCCCAAACCTTCACAGACTTCGTTCACTGGCAATCCACAATGTCTCTTGGATGCTCTGAACGAGACGCCTAACCTTCTGGGGATGCATAGTCCTCAAGTGTAATAAGTCTTCAGATCACACAGACAAGAAGACTTAAGTGATGCCCAATGTACTCTGGCTCTGGGTGGTTAGGGCTTTATCCTTGCAAGGAATTCTCTCTCTCAAAGGCTTCGAGGTGGGTTGCTCTCAAACGACAAAAGCCGTGCACTGAAATCTGAGCAGCCAACCGTTTATGGTTGTAGGGGGTGGGCTATTTATAGCCACTTGGCAACCCGACCTGATTTGTCCGAAATGACCCTGGGTCACTAAGGAACTGACACATGTCTCAACGGTCAGATTTCAAACTCTCATGGCAACTTTACTTGGGCTACAAGCAAAGCTGACTTGTCCGGCTCTGGACAAGATTCGCTCTCATTGTCTTCACTCGAAGACATAGGTTTTTTGGTTTAGGCATCACTTCAGTCATTCTAACTGGTTCTCCTGGACCCCACTTAACAGTACGGTGGTTCCTATGACTCAACACAAAAGAAAAAGAACTACGAAAGATCTAAGTCTTCGAGCTCCATAGGCTTCATAACGTGTCTTCTTTTGTCATAGTCTTCAATGTGAATATCTTCATATACCACCTTTGACTTCAATGTCTTCATACATTTTTAGGGGTCATCTCTAGTAGTAAAACCGAATCAATGAGGGACTTCTACCTATGTTATCCTGCAATTCTCACAAACACATTAGTCCCTCAACTAGGTTTGTCATAAATACTCGAAAACCAACTAGGGGTGGCACTAGATGCACTTACAATCTCCCCCTTTTTGGTGATTGATGACAAACTAGTTGAAGTTTTCAACGGGGAATATAGTCTGTGAAATTGTAAAGGATAAGGAATTGTCTTCATAAGTTGCAAGGGCTCCCCCTGAAGATGTGCATACAAGTTAATTTGCTTTTGGAATGCAAATGCACATGGCAGGTTGTACTTGTGGAGATCCACTTCAGCTTATGATGACAATCCACTATGCATGTGAAGATATATGAAGATAATGACATGCATAATGGAAAATGGACGTCTGCTGAATGAGATAAGTGCGGAATTTATCGTCGCACATGCGGAATTTATCTTCGCAAAACAGGATGGCAAACAAGTAGCAGACGACCATCTGGTTTAAGTGTTACAACTCATAAGATCCAAATGTAGCAAAAAAAGAGAGTTGTAAGCACGAAGCAAAATATAAGGCAGCCGCCCATATGAACCCGCTTGAAGACTATCAATCTCATATGCTTCTCCCCCTTTTGTTAGTAATGACCAAAAAGGTTTGAAGACATAGAGCCTCTACTCGTTCCCATGAGGAGTAGATGAAGTAGCAGGGTTGTTGGTGTTGTTTGGCGGTGCAGAAGAGCTTGGAGGTGCTGAAGCAGGTGGCGGTGAGGTAGCATCGTCTTCTTCCTCAATGATTCTGGCAGTGACTGTGGCAGCAGAGGAAGAAAACTCGGAGTCTTCAAGAGATGGAGTCCCCAGCAGCACAGCTCTTCGAGGAGGTGTGGAGTCAAACTTGAATCTCTCAGTGAAGCCATCCTCTTGAAGATCAGCTTCAGAAAGCATCATCGTTAGCCCTTTCCATGTGCGGCGACAGGTTTCATGGGCAACAAAAGCGTTCTTGGTGGCAAGATTTCGGATGCGATTTACATCCACCAAGTGGCTCTTCATCTGTCTCTTCAACCAGTCATGATGCCTATCCTGCTTTTGATGAAGGGCCACAAGAAGCTCTTGGTCGTTGAGAACACGAGTGCGCTTCTTGGGTCTTGAAGCAGTGGCACTGTCAGTGGCTTTAGTTGAAGCATGGTGTGGTGCACGTGTAGTGCCAGCCAAAGGATACACCCTGGAGATGGCTTCAACACCTTCAACGTTCTGAGTGAAGCTCTGGTGTTCTGCATTCTGAAGACTCAAAGGTTGCTTGGCAGGCTCAGGATATATAGCTTCAACAGAGGTATCCACATCTGGCAAGAAGATCCGATGGTTGCGGGCTGAGGGCTGATATGAGATCGCAGAGTGAAGCTTGATCAGTCTCATTACCCAAGGAGCATAGAACTTCAAACCAAGTAAATCTGAGCCTGATGCAGCAAGTTGGCGTATAAAGAAGTCCTGTGCGTTGAAGCATTTGCCATGAAGTATACAAAATATCAGAGTCTTCATTGCACCCTCGATCTTGGCATTTGGAGAGTGTCCTTTGATAGGCCAGAGAGTCCGCCGGATAATGTGATAGATGGTTCTGGGCAGGTACTCAAAGTGTTCAATGAAGAACTCTGTTGGATAAGGAGCATCGTGGGGCAATGGCTTCATCATGGAGAGCATCTGACTCATATTTGGTTCAGGCCTCTGGAATATGCTCTCAAGAGCTTCAGTGTGTAGTGGACAGCCTTCCTCGAAGATTTTGCCAGGAGTGGGCAGGCCGGTGAGCTCAATGATGTCAAATGCATTGGCTTCGTTATGGACATTGCCGGTCATCCACTCCAGGGCCCAAGTCTTCGGATCTCTGTTGTATCCTTTGATGTGGAGGGTGGCATAGAATTGCAGCAGAAGCTCTTCATTCCAGTGCTCTTCATCAGTTACAAACTGCAGCAGACCCACTTGCTTGAAGCAATCCAACACTTCCTCTAAACAGGGCAGACCAGCAATGGCTTCAACATCAAGGCGCTTGTGCGGGAAGATGCGACCTTGGTTGTATAGGATGCATGAATAGTAGCTGCACTGAGGATAGCTCCAGAACCTATCTAATGAAATCCTTTCCCTTGAATAGGAGTTTTTGGAGCTATTGAAGAACATATTATCTGCTTTGAAGCTATTGATGTTAAAGGAGCCAGGTGCTGATGCAGGACCTGGGAACCTTGGCAGCCTTGGGACTAGCTTCTGGACATGAGGCCTGTGCTCAACATGGTAATCAAATCGAGGACCTGCAGGAGTGAAGATAATCATGAAAATATGTTGAGTTCGAAGCCAAACCAAATGTGAAGACATTGCAAGATAACGCCATGAGTGAAACACTTCAAAATAGAACGTTTGGTGGTGGCGTTACCCACCGTATAGGAAGTATTAGACCCAGACACGGCGCACAATTATCGTGGAGCTCCGAAGTCAAATTCCACATTAATGTATTCACACTTAGAATGTATGTCTTCATTGATTGAAGATATACTTCACTTCGTGTGTTGCACATCCAAGTCATCAATATGCATAAGGGTTAGGATGTGTGCCTGATCACAGGACATTTGAGGATTCCAGGATATTTAGCTCACACCGTAACTTGCAAAACCTCTTCTCATCCAAGGGCTTGGTGAAGATATCTGCCAATTTCTCTTCAGTGTTGACGTGTATAATATCAATGTCTTCCTTCAAAACATGATCTCTGAGAAAGTGATGACGAATTTCAATGTGCTTTGTCTTCGAGTGCTGAACTGGGTTGTTGGCAATCTTGATGGCGCTTTCGTTGTCGCAGTAAAGCGGCACTTGCTTCAGATGAATGCCATAGTCCTTGAGTGTTTGCTTTATCCACAGAAGCTGAGCGCAGCAAGATCCAGCAGCAATGTATTCAGATTCAGCAGTGGAGAGAGATACACAGTTCTGCTTCTTTGAAGACCAACATACAAGTGATCGTCCCAGAAAGTGACATGTGCCTGATGTAGACTTGCGATCAACTTTGTCACCAGCATAATCAGCATCCGAGAATCCAACCAAATCAAACTCTGAGCCCTTTGGATACCATAATCCTAGAGTTGGGGTGTGAGCCAAATATCGAAGAATTCGCTTCACAGCTAAGTGATGCGACTCCTTTGGTGCCGCTTGAAATCGAACACACATGCAAACACTAAGCATAATATCTGGCCTAGATGCACATAAATAAAGTAAAGAACCAATCATGGAGCGGTATACCTTTTGATCGAACTCTTTACCATTGTCGTCAGGACCCAGATGATGTTTGGCTGGCATTGGTGTTGTGAAGCCTTTGCAGTCTTGCATACCGAACTTCTTCAGGCAATCTTTGAGATACTTCTCTTGAGATATGAAGATGCCATTGCATTGTTGTCGTATTTGAAGACCAAGAAAGAACTTCAGCTCCCCCATCATGGACATCTGATATTGCTCTTGCATCATATATCCAAACTCTTCACTGTACTTCAGATTTGTAAAGCCGGAGATAATGTCATCCACATATATTTGGCACACAAACAGTTCACCATCATATGTCTTCGTGAAAAGAGTCTGATCTAGGGAACCAGGTATGAAGCCTTTGCTCTCCAGGAAGTATTTGAGTGTGTCATACCAGGCCCTAGGGGCTTGTTTGAGGCCATACTGCGCCTTGTTGAGCTTGATACCATGTCAGGATGTTTTGGATTTTCAAAGCCAGGCGGTTGTGCAACATACACTTCTTCTTCAATCTTGCCATTGAGAAAGGCACTCTTCACATCCATTTGATATAGAAGAATGTTATGATGATTTGCATAGGCCAGCAGTATGCGTATGGCTTCAAGCCTAGCCACAGGAGCAAATGTTTCATCGAAGTCAATGCCTTCCACTTGAGTATATCCTTGAGCAACGAGACGAGCTTTGTTTTTGACAACTTGACCATGCTCATCTTGCTTGTTGCGGTATATCCATTTGGTGCCTATTATATTGTGCTTCCGTGGATCAGGACGCTTAACCAGTTCCCATACATTATTCAGCTCAAACTGTTGAAGCTCTTCTTGCATAGTTTGAATCCATTCAGGTTCCATGAAGGCTTCTTCAACTTTCTTGGGTTCTGATATTGAGACGAATGCGAAGTGCCCACAGAAATTTGCTAGCTGAGTTGCCCTTGAACGAGTGAGTGGACCAGGTGCATTGATGCTGTCAATTATTCTATCAATCTGCACTTCATTGGCAACGCGAGGATGTACAGGGCGAAGACTTTGCTCTTGCTGTTCACTGTCGTTGTTGGAAGGAATTTCTTCAGGCTGAGCAATGTCTTCATGTTGATCAGGTGCTGAGATGATAAGTTCTTCTTCAGGATGAGCTTCAGAAGGTATAATCTCTCCAGTTCCCATTAGCTTGATTGATTCACTAGCTGGAATTTCATCTAGCACATTTGGCAGTTGCTCTCTCTGTGAACCATTTGTCTCATCGAACCGCACATCCACTGTTTCAACCACTTTGTAATGAAAGAGATTGAAGACTCTGTAGGAGTGCGAATCCTTTCCATATCCAAGCATAAAACCCTCATGTGCTTTTGGTGCAAACTTTGAGGTGTGGTGTGGGTCCTTGATCCAGCACCTTGCGCCAAATACATTGAAGTAACTGACATTTGGCTTCTTGCCAGTTAGGAGTTCATAAGATGTCTTGTTCAGAAGCTTGTGAAGATAAACACGATTGATTGTATGGCATGCAGTGTCAATGGCTTCAGTCCAGAATTTTCTTGGAGTCGTGTATTCATCTAGCATCGTTCTGGCCATCTCAATGAGTGTTCTGTTCTTGCGTTCGACGATGCCATTCTGCTGTGGCGTGTACGGAGCCAAGAATTCATGTGTGATGCCCAAGGTATCAAGATATGTATCAAGGCTAGTGTTCTTGAATTCAGTGCCATTGTCACTTCTGATGTGCTTTATCTTGGCGCCGTAATTGTTCATGGCTCGATTGGTGAAGCGTCTGAAGACATCCTGCACTTCAGTCTTGTAAAGGATTATGTGCACCCAAGTATATCTAGAGTAATCATCAACAATGACAAAGCCATAGAGGTAAGCAGTAGTAGTAAAAGTTGAGTAGTGAGTGGGACCAAAAAGATCCATGTGAAGCAGTTCGAAGGGTCGAGTAGTGGTCATGATTGTCTTCGAGGGATGTTTTGCCCTCGTCATCTTCCCTGCTTCACAGGCACCGCATAAGTGATCTTTCTTGAACTTGACGCCCTCGATGCCTATGACATGTTTCTTCTTCGCAAGGGTGTGGAGGTTCCTCATGCCAGCATGCCCAAGCCTCTGATGCCAAAGCCAGTATTCTGAAGCTTTTGCAAGAAGACATACTGCAAGTTGTGGCCCTGCAAGGAGCCAGGTGCTGATGCAGGACCTGGGAACCTTGGCAGCCTTTGGACTGGCTTCTGGACATGAGGCCTGTGCTCAACATGGTAATCAAATTGAGGACCTGCAGCAGACTCAGGAACAGAAGTGTCTGGATCAGTAGCTTCGCTGTCTTCTGAAGCTTTTGGTGGGGAGGGCTCCACATTGGCTTCAGTGTTGGTTGTGGCAGCCTCAATATTTTCAGCCTCCGCTTGACTAGCTGGAGGGTCGGTCACAAGCACGTTCTCCTGGAGAACTGCTTCTTGGTGGAGCATAGGAGTGGGCTCTTGTGGTGCTTCTTCTGCGGCTGATGCAGCCGAAATGTCTTCAGCATAGACTTGAGGCCTTGGACCTTTGCGAAGCCTGCGGAATGCAGACGACGCCTATGGGGTTGGAGTGGGCTGGGCCTCATTGTCTTCTTCCTCTTGAGGGCGATTCACCCATGAAGCATCCTGTGCAATTGGCGTCAGTGGACGACCAATGTTGATGAGTTTGCTGTGTTCTAATTGAGGAAGGGCTGCATCATCTTCTACATTGTCATAATGACCAATGTCTTCAGCAGCGATGGGATCAGCTGCTGGAATGTCTTCAGGAACAGGAGCCTCTGTGGAAGCAGGCTCATGCACCGTCAGTTGACGTTCTGCGTCAGGGTGAACCATAGAAATAGGTTCAACTATCAAGGGCTCTGTGGGAGCAGCCCGAGATTTCTTGGTCTTTCTCTTTTTCTTGCTGGGGGCAGTAGGAGAGGCTTCAGAGCTTTTCCTCTTCCTGGCTTCAGCCTCAGCAGTTCTTGTCTTCTTGAGCTCTGAAGCTGTTGACCGGCTCTTTGGCTTCGAGCCAGTCGTTGCAGTTGGGAAGACAAGCGGAACTGCTTCCTGCCTTGGTGCCTCTTGTTCAGCTGGAACAGTCTTCTTCTTTTTCTTTGCGGCCATCTTGGGGTCGATGCCAGGACGCCCAAGTGCCTTGCGCTTCTCAGCCTCATTGTAGGCCTGCACACATCTGTCTGCCAGAGTCTTCATTCGCTCCCGCGAACCTTGAGCTTCTCCATGCTTCTTCAGAAAGTTTTCCTTTAGTTCGTGCAACATGATCTTGAAGCTCTTCACTTCTTGCACGCTGAGCTTGGCCATATGCTTCTTGAACTGAGCCTTTTCATGATGAATTTTCTGCTTCAGTTCAACAATGCGCTGGGCAATTGCAAGTTCTGAAGCAATAGCGCCTTGGAAGGCGACGCTGAGGCCAACGGGCAGCTGCAGATCTTCGAAGCTGATGTTTGGTGTGGCAAACCATTCGTCGATGAAGTTGTGGATGATGGCGACATCAAAGAGAGGCAAATTGTTGAAGATTTCAGCTTCTTCTTTGCTCTTGATGAGCTGCTCGAGAGCGTCATCTCCAAGATCTTCATCACTTGACAGATCAATGGCTTCGCTGCGCAGAATGGCAGCAGCTGTGAGCTCTTTGCCGGTGTGTGGCTGAGGCATCTTGGCCTTCTGGGGCTTGGAGACGCGGGATATGTCTTCAAACTGCACACTGTCTTCAGGAGGTGCAGTTGCCAATGGCTTCGCCATTGAGATTTTTGGTGAAGGGGCCGGCTTTAAAGCTTTTGGCTTCTTCGACTGCTTTGGCTTCGGTACAGCAGGAGCTTCATCAGACTTAGAGTCAGCTGGAGGTTCATTCACGGCAGTCCCTTGGACTAAGATGCGGGTGATGAGGCCCTCAAGGTTGGCATACGGACCGATGATATTGGGTTCTGCGTCGCGTGTGCCATCTGCCCTTGGTGCGGAGGGACCAGGGTTGAAGTCTAACCCCAACTTCTTCTTGTTCTGCTTCGCTGAGTTCTGGGCAAACTGGAAGTTGCGCTTGAACAGATTATCGTCACGACACCAGAGTAGTGACAACGGATGTGCTTCAGCAGGCTGTGGTCCTCGGACCATGCATGGGTAGAAGCCTTGAGCAATGGCTTCATCTCTGGTCCTGGGTATGAGGTTCTTGTATAAGATGTCTCCCCACAGTCTTTTGATGGCACTTTTCTCAGCATACTCTTGGGTTGTGAAGCGGTATTTGAACCACTATTCTGCCCAATAGCGTCGAATCTATTGGATTCGGGTCTTGCGCTGCCCATAATTCTCTTCAGGATCTGTTTTATACATTTCTGCCAGTTCATCAGGCAGATCTTTGGATGTTCCTTCACGTCGTTGTCTGCCCCCCTTCCTTGCTGCTGTTTCTGAAGCCATAAATCTTAACTTGGAAGGCTTCAAGACGTTCAAAGGCTTTCTTTTGCTGGACCAACAGGAACTGGCTTCAGGAGATTTTATGTGATGCTGTAGGAATTCTGCAAATGAATGCAGACTATGAGAACCAAAGGATTCTCCCACGGACATGTACCTGTGACAGCATTAAGGTGCGAGGGAAGGGGAAGAGGTCATATGCATTCTTAGAAGATTTTGAAGATAAATCAGTTTAGAAGACATTGACCTCATCGTGCGAAGACATTCACTCATAGATAAGAAGTTGGTTCCAGATTTGTACGAATCCACAGATCAGTACAAGTGAGGAATCTAACTACTTTTTGAAGCACAAGTGAATATTCTAGGCATGTTATGAGATGTAGTTTGAGAGAGATCTAGTTTGTGTGAGCAGAAACTGCTTGTGGTAGAAAGTGACAGATCAATAGGATCAACGGTGCTGTAAAAAGGCAGTTTTATTTACCACACTGAGAACTGCTAGACGGAGCGAGAGATGAGGCCGAGCAGTTCACTTGTCCGTGCCCTAACTTGGCGACGGAGGAGACCTACGACGACGGCGGAGAGGACGATGTCCGCGGTCGGCGTGAAGACGGCGTCGGAGAGGTTGCGGCAGCGAAGCGCTTCGTCGCCGGCGTCGTCGAGAGCTAGCGGTGGCGCTAGGGTTCGTGCGAGGGTGGAAGAAGAGATAGTTACTGCTGTGAGTGTGTATTTATAGGCACAAGGGCGGCACTGTGCTATTACACAGGTGCCCCTGGCGATTCGCATCTGAGGAACGCATGGCCAGTTTGCGGAAGTTTGGGGTTTGTTCCACATCCCACGCACGCCTGGAGTCGGGTGGTCGTTCCTGCTTCTCCGGATTTTATGTGGAGGAATGAGCATTGAAAACGGACCTTATGGTTGTCTCTATATCTTCTGCTGACAAGGACGCAGTGAAGACATTCGACAGTTTCAATAGAATGCATATGACTTGGAGAGATAGAGTTTGAGATAGAAAGCATAGAGAAGTTTGGGGTCCGATCACATTCACTTAGTTCAAAAGATTCAACACGAAGATATAGCTATAAGTGAATGCTGTAGAGGACAGAACACTAGCATATATATATCAACATAGTGAAGATAATCATGAAAATATGTTGAGTTCGAAGCCAAACCAAATGTGAAGACATTGCAAGATAACGCCATGAGTGAAACACTTCAAAATAGAACGTTTGGTGGTGGCGTTACCCACCGTATAGGAAGTATTAGACCCAGACACGACGCACAATTATCGTGGCGCTCCGAAGTCAAATTCCACATTAATGTATTCACACCTAGAATGTATGTCTTCATTGATTGAATATATACTTCACTTCGTGTGTTGCACATCTAAGTCATCAATATGCATAAGGGTTAGGATGTGTGCCTGATCACAGGACATTTGAGGATTCCAGGATATTTAGCTCACACCGTAACTTGCAAAACCTCTTCTCATCCAAGGGCTTGGTGAAGATATCTGCCAATTTCTCTTCAATGTTGGCGTGTATAATATCAATGTCTTCCTTCACAACATGATCTCTGAGAAAGTGATGACGAATTTCAATGTGCTTTGTCTTCGAGTGCTGAACTGGGTTGTTGGCAATCTTGATGGCACTTTCGTTGTTGCAGTAAAGCGGCACTTGCTTCAGATGAATGCCATAGTCCTTGAGTGTTTGCTTCATCCACAGAAGCTGAGCGCAGCAAGATCCAGCAGCAATGTATTCAGATTCAGCAGTGGAGAGAGATACACAGTTCTGCTTCTTTGAAGACCAACATACAAGTGATCGTCCCAGATAGTGGCATGTGCCTGATGTAGACTTGCGATCAACTTTGTCACCAGCATAATCAGCATCCGAGAATCCAACCAAATCAAACTCTGAGCCCTTTGGATACCATAATCCTAGAGTTGGGGTGTGAGCCAAATATCGAAGAATTCGCTTCACAGCTAAGTGATGCGACTCCTTTGGTGCCGCTTGAAATCGAACACACATGCAAACACTAAGCATAATATCTGGCCTAGATGCACATAAATAAAGTAAAGAACCAATCATGGAGCGGTATACCTTTTGATTGAACTCTTTACCATTGTCGTTAGGACCCAGATGATGTTTGGCTGGCATTGGTGTTGTGAAGCCTTTGCAGTCTTGCATACCGAACTTCTTCAGGCAATCTTTGAGATACTTCTCTTGAGATATGAAGATGCCATTGCATTGTTGTCGTATTTGAAGACCAAGGAAGAACTTCAGCTCCCCCATCATGGACATCTGATATTGCTCTTGCATCATATATCCAAACTCTTCACTGTACTTCTGATTTGTGCAGCCGAAGATAATGTCATCCACATATATTTGGCACACAAACAGTTCACCATCATATGTCTTCGTGAAAAGAGTGGGATCTAGGGAACCAGGTATGAAGCCTTTGCTCTCTAGGAAGTATTTGAGTGTGTCATACCAGGCCCTAGGGGCTTGTTTGAGGCCATACTGCGCCTTGTTGAGCTTGTATACCATGTCAGGATGTTTTGGATTTTCAAAGCCAGGCGGTTGTGCAACATACACTTCTTCTTCAATCTTGCCATTGAGAAAGGCACTCTTCACATCTATTTGATATAGAAGAATGTTATGATGATTTGCATAGGCCAGCAGTATGCGTATGGCTTCAAGCCTAGCCATAGGAGCAAATGTTTCATCGAAGTCAATGCCTTCCACTTGAGTATATCCTTGAGCAACAAGACGAGCTTTGTTTCTGACAAGTTGACCATGCTCATCTTGCTTGTTGCGGTATATCCATTTGGTGCCTATTATATTGTGCTTCCGTGGATCAGGACGCTTAACCAGTTCCCATACATTATTCAGCTCAAACTCTTGAAGCTCTTCTTGCATAGCTTGAATCCATTCAGGTTCCATGAAGGCTTCTTCAACTTTCTTGGGTTCTGATATTGAGACAAATGCGAAGTGCCCACAGAAATTTGCTAGCTGAGTTTCCCTTGAACGAGTGAGTGGACCAGGTGCATTGATGCTGTCAATTCTTCTGTCAATCTGCACTTCATTGGCAACGCGAGGATGTACAGGGCGAAGACTTTGCTCTTGCTGTTCACTGTCGTTGTTGGAAGGAATGTCTTCAGGCTGAGCAATGTCTTCATCTTGATCAGGTGCTGAGATGATAAGTTCTTCTTCAGGATGAGCTTCAGAAGGTATAATCTCTCCAGTTCCCATTAGCTTGATTGATTCACTAGCTGGAATTTCATCTAGCACATTTGGCAGTTGCTCTCTTTGTGAACCATTTGTCTCATTGAACCGCACATCCACTATTTCAACCACTTTGTAATGAAAGAGATTGAAGACTCTGTAGGAGTGCGAATCCTTTCCATATCCAAGCATAAAACCCTCATGTGCTTTTGATGCAAACTTTGAGGTGTGGTGTGGGTCCTTGATCCAGCACCTTGCGCCAAATACTTTGAAGTAACTGACATTTGGCTTCTTGCCAGTTAGGAGTTCATAAGATGACTTGTTCAGAAGGTTGTGAAGATAAACATGATTGATTGTATGGCATGCAGTGTCAATGGCTTCAGTCCAGAATTTTCTTGGAGTCTTGTATTCATCTAGCATCGTTCTGGCCATCTCAATGAGTGTTCTGTTCTTGCGTTCGACGATGCCATTCTGCTGTGGCGTGTACGGAGCCGAGAATTCATGTGTGATGCCCAAGGTATCAAGATATGTATCAAGGCCAGTGTTCTTGAATTCAGTGCCATTGTCACTTCTGATGTGCTTTATCTTGGCGCCGTAATTGTTCATGGCTCGATTGGCGAAGCGTCTGAAGACATCCTGCACTTCAGTCTTGTAAAGGATTATGTGCACCCAAGTATATCTAGAGTAATCATCAACAATGACAAAGCCATAGAGGCAAGCAGTAGTAGTAAAAGTTGAGTAGTGAGTGGGACCAAAAAGATCCATGTGAAGCAGTTCGAAGGGTCGAGTAGTGGTCATGATTGTCTTCGAGGGATGTTTTGCCCTCGTCATCTTCCCTGCTTCACAGGCACCGCATAAGTGATCTTTCTTGAACTTGACCCCTCGATGCCTATGACATGTTTCTTCTTCGCAAGGGTGTGGAGGTTCCTCATGCCAGCATGCCCAAGCCTCCGATGCCAAAGCCAGTATCCTGAAGCTTTTGCAAGAAGACATACTGCAAGTTGTGGCCCTGCTGAGAAATCTACCACATACAAATCATCTTTCCGATACCCTTCAAACACTAGAGACTTGTCAAATTCCATTAGTACCAGGCAACGATATTTTCCAAATATTATGACCATGTTCAAGTCGCAAAGCATTGAGACAGACATTAAGTTGAAACCAAGGGATTCAACAAGCATGACTTTATCCATGTGTTGATCCTTTGAGATTGCAACTCTACCTAGACCCAATACCTTACTTTTACCAGTGTCAGCAAATGTGATGTGGCTCTTGTCGGATGGACGTAAGGTTGAGTCCATAAGAAGGCTTCTTTTGCTAGTCATGTGATTTGTACATCCACTGTCAATAATCCATTCTGAAGACTTTGAAGACGCTGGTGTCGTACCCTACAGTGCAGTTAGGGGGATAGGCTTCACGAAGAGAAGTGTGAAGCAAAAACATTTGACGAACCAGTGGGTTATGAAAACTTAGATCCAGATTAGGACTAATAGGGAGAGTAGCATGCGATTCAGGAACGAAGTACATAATGATGCCATTCGGGCATTTTATCTTGCACCCTACAAGATTTTTAAGGTCCCCAGCAATAGCGTCAAAAGATTTTGTTTTTTCTGCTGGAGACCTTTCCCTGCAAAAGAGAGTTAAGCTTTCTTAACCACCCACATCTTCAAGGGTGGCTTAGAAGCAATAAGTCTAAGTGCAGCATCTGAGAATTTTGGCTTTGAAGCCTTAGCAAACAGTCTTGCAGGTGGACAATAGTACTCATAAGAATAAGCAGAATAATTTTTGGTCATATGAACATGACGGTTTGATGAACCGCTCTCATATTCATATGCATGAGTATGGTTTCCCTGCAAAAAATTTGCGTTAGTGTGACTCAGATGAGTCCTCTGTTTGTATGAAGCCTTTGGACCGTATGAAGCCTTTGGTCTGAGGTTTATCTTCTTCAAATGATGTGTCATGAAGACATTCACAGGAAGATTTTCCAGACACTTTTTCGGAACCCAGATCTTCTTCAGAGGCGGTCCATTCCTGCAGTTAGTACCAATGTACCTGGCAAACACTTCACCATTCCGATTCTTAAACTGTATATAGTTTGCATCAAAGGATTCATCAATGATAATGGGGTTAGCACAAGTGAAGCCAGATAAATTGGATGGATCTGCTGAAGGTTCCTTTGCAGCAACCCACTTGGTTTTGGGGTACTGCTCAGGTTTCCAGTAAGAGCCATCTGCATTTATTTTCCTTACGAACCCAACACCCTCTTTCCTAGGGTTTTGGTTCAGAATCTGCTTCTTGAGGACATCACATAATGTCTGATGTCCTTTAAGACTTTTGTACATCCCTGTTTCAAGCAATGTCTTCAACCTAGCATTCTCATCAGCAATAGCAGTGGTATCCTCAGCAGAGGGGTTAGTTACCACATCAACAGTTGAAGATATTGCAACAGAAGTAGCAGTGGAACATTCAGCAACAGAAGTAGCATTATCACGCTCAATGCATTTAAGACATGGTGGTTCAAATCCTTCCTGAGCGGAACTGATCTGTTCGGCGCGAAGTGACTCGTTTTCCTTTTGAAGATCTTCATGAGCCGCTCTCAATTTCTCAAGTTCTTGCTTCCTTTGAAGATAATCATAGGAAAGCTTTTCATGAGTTGTTGAGAGAGTATCATGACGATCTTCAAGTTC
This sequence comes from Triticum aestivum, assembly GCF_018294505.1. NCBI lineage: Eukaryota > Viridiplantae > Streptophyta > Magnoliopsida > Poales > Poaceae > Triticum > Triticum aestivum. The sequence continues at coordinate 183,158,647 of NC_057800.1, forward strand.
CTGATACTTAACGTGAAGATTTTTTATGTCTTCAATTAAGGATTCAGATCGAGTCATTTCAGCACCCAACAGATCATCGCTTCTGTCTAACAGTTTTTGAATATGTTCCATGGCTTTCTGTTGTTCAGTTGCAATTTTAGCAAGTGTTTTGTAACTGGGTTTTGAATCACAATCAGAGCCATCGTCACTAGATGTTTGATAGTGAGTAGTGTGTTTGTTTACCTTGGCACCGCGTGCCATGAAGCAGTAGGTAGGTGTGGAGTAGTCCTTGTCATTTGCATCGGTGTCGGTGATGAAATCATTGTCTTCAGTGTTGAAGATGGACTTGGCGACGTATGCTGTAGCCAGACTTGCAATGCCAGAATCAGACTCCTCCTCAGACTCCACCTCTGCCTCCTCAGAAGCGGACTCCTCCTCTGAATCCATTTCCTTGCCAACAAAGCACGTGCCTTGACACATGAGCTCTTCTTGTGTGATGAAGACTTTGAGGAAGACTTGGAAGAAGGCTTTGTGTATTTGTTCTTCTTCTTGTCGTTAGAGTCATATTCCTTGCTCTTCTTCTTCTTTCTGTTCTCATTGTCCCACTGTGGACACTCAGAGATGAAGTGTACAGTTTTCTTGCACTTGTGGCATGTTTTCTTCTTGTAGTCATGAGCAGAAGCTTCATCATTCCTTGAGCTTGATCGTGAAGACTTTCTGAAGCCTTTCTTCTTGGTGAATTTTTGGAACTTCTTCACTAGCATTGCAAGTTCCCTTCAAATGTCTTCAGGATCATCAGAACTGCTGTCAGATTCTTCTTCAGATGAGGAAACAGCTTTTTCCTTCAAGGCACGAGTTCGCCCATAGTTTGGACCGTAGATATCTCTTTTCTCAGAAAGCTGAAACTCATGTGTGTTGAGCCTCTCAAGTATGTCAGATGGATCGAGTGTCTTGAAATCAGGACGTTCTTGAATCATCGAGGCTAGGATGTCAAACGAACTATCAAGTGATCTTAGCAGCGTCTTGACGACTTCATGTTTGGTGATCTCAGTAGCGCTGAGGGCTTGAAGCTCATTTGTGATTTCAGTGAGTCTGTCAAATGTGTGCTGGACATTCTCATTGTCATTTCGCTTGAAGCGGTTGAAGAGATTACGAAGGACACTGATTCTTTGATCTCTCTGGGTTGAGATGCCTTCATTGACCTTGGAGAGCCAGTCCCAGACCAGCTTGGATGTCTTCAAAGCACTCACACGGCCATACTGTCCTTTGGTCAGATGACCACAGATGATGTTCTTGGCAGTAGAGTCCAGTTGAACGAATTTCTTGACATCAGCAGCAGTGACACCTTCTCCAGCCTTGGGAACGCTGTTCTCGACGACATACCATAGGTCGACGTCAATGGCTTCAAGATGCATACGCATCTTATTCTTCCAGTAGGGATATTCAGTTCCATCGAAGACGGGGCACGCAGCGGAGACTTTAATTATCCCTGCAGTCGACATAGCTAAAACTCCAGGTGGTTAAACCGAATCACACAGAACAAGGGAGCACCTTGCTCTGATACCAATTGAAAGTGCGTTATATCGACTAGAGGGGGGTGAATAGGCGATTTTTATGAAAGTCTTCAAAACGTGGAAGTTATGAAGACAAACAGTAGAGATATGCCTATTACTATGCAGCGGAAGTTAGACTACACTAGGCAAGCCATGGTCAAGTATCAACAGAGTGAAAGCACAGTGACAAATAGCTGTAGTGTAATTAGGATCAGGTAGGAAGATACTATGAAGCCAAACAGATCATACACTCGCGTTGTGAAGACAAAAGATAGAACAGACACGCAATGACTTCACAATGAGTGATCAGTAAGTAAAAGGAAGTGAAGATGAAACCAGTGACTCGTTGAAGACAATGATGTGTTGGACCAGTTCCAGTTGCTGTGACAACTGTACGTCTGATTGGAGTGGCTAGGTATTTAAACCTTAGGACACATAGTCCCGGACACCCAGTCTTGAACACGCAGCTCAGGACACCAAGTCCTCACCATATTCTCCTTGAGCTAAGGTCACATAGTCCTCGCCCAATCACTCTGGTAAGTCTTCAAGGTAGACTCCCAAACCTTCACAGACTTCGTTCACTGGCAATCCATGATGTCTCTTGGATGCTCTGAACGCGACACCTAACCGTCTGGGGATGCACAGTCCTCAAGTGTAATAAGTCTTCAAATCACACAGACAAGAAGACTTAAGTGATGCCCAATGTACTCTGGCTCTGGGTGGTTAGGGCTTTATCCTCGCAAGGAATTCTCTCTCTCACAGGCTTCGAGGTGGGTTGCTCTCAAACGACAAAAGCCGTGCACTGAAATTTGAGCAGCCAACCGTTTATGGTTGTAGGGGGTGGGCTATTTATAGCCACTTGGCAACCCGACCTGATTTGTCCGAAATGACCCTGGGTCACTAAGGAACTGACATGTGTCTCAACGGTCAGATTTCAAACTCTCATGGCAACTTTACTTGGGCTACAAGCAAAGCTGACTTGTCCGGCTCTGGACAAGATTCGCTCTCATTGTCTTCACTCGAAAACATAGGTTTTTTGGTTGAGGCATCACTTCAGTCATTCTAACTAGTTCTCCTGGACCCCACTTAACAGTACGGTGGTTCCTATGACTCAACACAAAAGAAAAAGAACTACGAAAGATCTAAGTCTTCGAGCTCCATAGGCTTCATAACATGTCTTCTTTTGTCATAGTCTTCAATGTGAATATCTTCATATACCACCTTTGACTTCAATGTCTTCATACATTTTTAGGGGTCATCTCTAGTAGTAAAACCGAATCAATGAGGGACTTCTACCTGTGTTATCCTGCAATTCTCACAAACACATTAGTCCCTCAACTAGGTTTGTCGTCAATACTCCAAAACCAACTAGGGGTGGCACTAGATGCACTTACAGATGGGTTAATATCAGGAGTGTAAGTATGCTTACGAATCGGAGGCACAAGTTCTTCAACTTCATGGATTTCGGCAGGCCGTCTTATCCCTTTAGCGTCATAAGCCGATTGAAAATGAGACAAGTCTGTGTCGTCGGCCAGCTTGGTGGCCATTGGCCGCATCTCTTTGGTCAGCCTCTGGAGGTCGTCATTGTCGAAGTTTGAACCGTCCTCCTTTACGCCTGGGTATCCTTTAATGATATCCTCCGCTTCAAGGTCTGGAATCCAGGCTTTGGCTTGAATAAGGGCGGTTAAAGCTCCAGCTCTTGCAGCTGCCTTCTTCAGTTCGACAATCTGGGATGGTAACATGTCCAGCTTCTCAAGTGTTTCCTTTATCTGGGTTGGTGCCGGTTTGTTGTAAGCCTCCGTGCAAATAGCCCGCTGAGACCCAGAGTACAACTGTCCAATCAAAGTATACGCCGCTTTGAGCTTCATTCGCATGTCTGTACCAAGATGAGCAATCCGACTGCCTGTCACGGTTTAATATTACCATTCTAATCAATGATAAGGTTCCATGAATTGCACAAAATACATAAGGAGATACTTACCAAAGATAGCAGAAGTCATAGCATTAATTTGCCGTTTCAAACCATCTAGTTCATCCACAACTGGTTTCAGGGCAGCCTCGGCATCTTCAGCACTTTTTGTTAAACCGGATTTTTCGATTTCCCAATCAGCACGGTCTTTGTTGAAAGATTCTTTCAGCTTTTCCATTGCGGCCAGGGCTTTGGTCAGCTCCTCTTTGGATTTTGCAGCTTCTGCTTGTTGTGACTTAACATTCTCTTGCAAGTCAGCGTTTCGGGCATCTCTATTCCTCGGTTCAACCTGCAATATTGAAGATATGATAAACAACAGGATATATATATATATATGTTCTAAGTACAAAGTGTATAACAAGTTATGCACTTTGTACTTGGGGGCTAATGCCTATTTTCTCTAAATTACTACATTGTATACAAGTCTCCAGAACAATGCAAGCATTATCCTTGACACTTGGGGGCTAATGTACGTCTGTTCAAAAACGGATGCATGGATTAAAACCCGGATTATCTTGCCAAAGTTAAACCGACCTTTGGGGGCTACGCTGAAGAAAGCTATCTAACTGCTAAAGGATAAGTCTTGGTTCTTATTAGTGACCTGACATTTTGAGGATCAGTGAAGAAAAACTTAAAGTGCTACAAAGACCCAGTTTATGATTAACATCATAAAACGGCCCTTGGGGGCTACTTGGGCTAGTATTTCAACTTTGAATCAACAAACAAAGGGGGATGAAAATACCTCATATCGCTCCTTCATGAAATTCACCAAACCGGCTTCATAGTCCCGGTTTGAGTGCAAACGGTTCAAGAAGCCAGAGTGAAGCTCCTCAGCGTTGAGATGAGCATAACTTGATAAATCGCTACTCCATTTGCCTTTTTCCCTAGCAGCCCGCTCTTCTTTGGCACTATGTTGAGCCAAGACTACGGGATGGCCAAGAGAGCTGTGGCACATTCCAGTAATAATAACGTCATCTCCTTGGACTTCAGTGTTTTTGGCTGGTGATAATGGAATCTCAGCATCTCTCACCGGACTAGCCCGGTTTGGCTCTACCGGTTCAGTGTCAGGCGCAGTAGGCTCAGTGTCTGTTGGTTCATCAGTGTTTTGGCCTTGAAGGGGCGGTTCATTGGAGGTGGCTTCAGGATGAGGGCCCTCCAGTTCACAAGTTTGTTTCGGTTCACCTCTTGGTTCTTCTTCTTCAGTGGTCGGGTCTTCGGGCGGATTGGTGACCCGAGCTTTCTTGCTGGGTCTGGCTTTGGCCCTGCAAACAAAATAAAAAGAGGATTAACATCTTATTCAAAGATTTATGACACATTGAAAGAAAAGGTTTTACAGCTTACCCGGCCATAGTTTTCAGAGGAGGGAGCTGAGTTCCTATCGACTCGCCGGATGATGAGGGAGGTGTCACCTGATAATTTGAATCGGACGGATTAAGAGGTTTTTGGAAATAACCTTCCTTGGGGTAAGAATTGTCAGGAGTAGGAGAGACCTCAGACCAGCGCTTCCGAACCGGGATGTCAGGTAAACCGGTTGAAGTGACCTATTGGCCAATGTGTCGGGTTGTCCGGCGAGCTTCATGCTGCCGAGTCTTCAAAATAAATGTTGGATCCAAGTGAGCAAGAGGATGAGAAAAGCTTACTTTCCGGATTGCTTGACGGGTTTTTTGTGTTGGCTTAGAGTCTGAACTGGAGGAAAAGGTAATTACCTCTACATCATCAGCTTGGCTGCCTTCTGCGTCCTCCTGAGGAAGATCATTGTTAATGACATGCATGAAAAGGGAGCCAAGTGAGTCAAGTTCTACCTCAACTTCCAGGTCATCAGCATCATCATCAAGTTCCATGTTGATCCGGTCAGCCGTTTTCCATTTTGACGTCCGCTTGACGGCTTTGGTTTTGGGGCGAGATGGTTTGACTGCTTTATCCCCAGTTGGCTTTACTGCTTTCTCTACGAATTTCCGTTTCCAGAAGGGATCATCACCCTATACATACATACATAGAAGAAGGATTACAAGTTGAGCACATTAAAGATATCAGAAAGGAAGAAGTATAATGCTTACAGTAGGCGGTTTATTCTAAGTGTAGAAGGGGAGAAAGCCGGTTTGACTATAGACTGATTCCGATTCATTCAAAATTTTCTTCACGCTTTCAGTGACCTCTTCGCCAGTCATCTGAATATCGATATGGCGTTGGGGGTCTTTCACATCACCGGTATATTCACACATCAAACCGGTGCGACGGCTTAGCGGCAAGATGCTCCAAGTTATCCAACAGCGCACAAAATCGACGCCTGTTAAACCGTTGGCCATGAGGGCTCAGAGTTTGGCGATTTGGGGGCATACTTGGCCTGTTTTGCGGAGCTTAAGCATTGTGGCATTGGATGAGTGTTGGAAAGCCGGTGATCACGATAGCCTGGAAGGGGATTCTCATTTTGAGGAGAAGTGTCTCTGCAGTAAAACCAAGTCCGGTTCCACTCTTTAGGATGGCTGTGCAGTTTGGCATGAGGAAATTCAACTTCTTTCCGCTATTGAATTGAGACGCCACCTAGTTCAGTATTGGGGCCATTCACAAACTCTGTATGCCGGTTTAAATGGAAAAAGTCCCGGAATAGTTCAGTAGTGGCTTCTTCTTGCAAGTACGCTTCGCAGAAGACCTGGAAGTTGCATATATTGGACACCGAGTTGGGTCCAATATCTGGAGGATGGAGTTGGAAGCTCGCAAGAACATCCCGGAAAAACTTTGATCCTGGTGGTTTGAAGCCATGACTTATGTGGTCAACAAAGATCACTACCTCACCCTGTCTCGGAGCGGGAGAACTCTCTGTTCCTGGAACTCGCCACCGGATCTCCGTCTTCTTTGGCAAGGTGCCGATGCTAACCATTTCATTCAGTTGATCTTCGGTGATCCGGGAGGGAACCCAGTTGCAAGCAGCAAACTGTTTTGCCATGGTGAAACGAAACACTGAAACAAGCAATGCCGATTTACGAGTTATTCATGGAGGAGCACAAGATGCAATGGAATCAACATATACCGGTATATGACATTGCATAAACCGGAGACTGATATAATAGTGAAGGACAAGGTCATATCAAAAATATAAGCATATTGCTAAACCGGAGTTTACTAAAATAAAGGATATAAGTGGAGGTACATTGGCGCTTCAACAAGGGGACTAATGGTGTATACCGGATCATCATTATTTCAAAGTTTAAACCACCTATATTGGTGTGAGGAGTACAGATCTAAAAATACCTAAGTAAGGGGAAACAGTTCTCACAGACTTATATACAAATTTCAGATCTAAGGTATGACAGAAACTGGAATATATTCAGGTTCAAGTTTCAGGTATTTAAATAGTTCAGCAGATTCAGATAGGTTGTTCTTGAGATAAAGAGGGAGTATAATGAGGAGAAGACGATTATGGCTATGGTCGCGCAAGAATAACAGGTCCAGCCTAGCCTTGGAAGCTACAGAGAAGAAAAGAGAGGAATAGCACTAAAGTTTTTGATGAACTCCGACGAACAGTGAAACCCTAAAAGATAAGATCTAGGGTGGAAGAAAAAAGGGTTACCAGTGTCACAGGAACGGCGGAGAGGTGTTGCGGTTTTCTGGTTCGATCAGGGTAATGCAGCGGCCGAGGATGAGGCAGAGGCGAAGCTTGACGATGGCGGCAGCGCTCAGGAGCAGAGACCTCGTGAGGAAGAAGAAGGGACGAAGGGGTAGCGGAAAGAAAACAAAAGGGTCACCTGCCCCTATTTATAAGGCAAAACGATACAACGGCAAGTGTGGGAATCGAGGAGCTCAAAAAATGGATAAACAATAATGGTGTCGCTTCGATGACTGGATATGCATTAATAAAGGTAATCTTCAGCTTTAATGAACAGATGACATTAGGACGATTTGTTAAGGACCTGGAGCATGACGTCACGGCGGTTGACAAGATCAAGGTGAAAATGTAAAGGAGGAATTTTTCTAAGTGATGAAGATTGACATGAACCAGTTCAAACCAATCTGGGGCCTAATGTTGGGGATATTACTATTGGGCGTAAACCGGCCAGGAGTAGCCGGATTAGCTTCATGAAGATTAGAAGCCCATGAAGACGTGAAGATGATGGCGCTTTACGAAGGCCCAAGGCCCAGAAGTGAGTTAAGGCCTGTAGATGTAAACCGGCTTGATCATGTAACTTGCTTTGTAAGATAGAAAGTGTGGAGACCGAACCGGACACGTTTATGATCCGGCTTCGGGACTCTGTAAACTGGTGGGCGTCAACCTATGTATATAAAGGGACGACCCGACAGCGGTTGAGGGAGGGACAACAACTCGAGAGCCAGACAAAGCGTATTCGCTCCCTGGCCTTCGAAACCCTAGCAATACCAATCACAACTAGACGTAGGCTTTTACCTTCCTCAAAGGGGCCGAACTAGTATAAAATCTCCGTGTCCCCTTGTCCGGTTTAACCCCTTTAAGCTAACCCGTTGCGATGGCTCCACGACTACACAAGGACATCTGTCGTGACAAACCCACGACACCCCTCAAGGATTAAACCCACAAAAACGACCTTCAAAGGCGTCATACCAGGTGTAGAAGCCCATTGCACAGGCTCAGTCACATTGGAAGTGGTCTTTGGATCCCTGGATAACTTCTGAAGCGAGGAGTTAATCTTCAATATAGTCCTATTCCGCAGTGGCTATCATGCACTGCTCGGGCAAACCGCATTTGCGAGATTCAATGCGGTGCCACACTATGCATATCTCAAGCTCAAGATGCCAGGACCTCGGGGGGTCATCACAGTCAATGGAAACATAGAGCACTCTCTCCGTACGGAGGAGCACACTGCAGCCCTCGTAGTAGAAGCGCAAAGCAGCCTCTTAAGGCAATCCACCAGTTCAGCGATTCAAGACCCGGACACCTTCAAGCACGCCCGGAGTAATCGGCAACAAGGCCGCCTATCACGTTCCGAGCTCGCATAGCAATGCGGCCCCCACCCCAGTCCCAGCCAAACGGCTAAATCCATGCCCCGCGTACATAATTACGCATGGAAAATACCATGGGCACAGGTGGGGAGGGGGCACGACTATGGCACGCCCCAAGACGCGGCTCGACCGCTCTAGGGGCTTCCCGCCTTATTATTTTTTCTCTCTTTCAAGACTTTACTCTCTGGAAACACCGTCCGATAGTACGTTTGCCGGACACACGATACAACAACCAAGGAGGCAGAAAGCTACGCCGCATCATGGAATTCCCAGGTGGTCTCTGATAATGAGTGAAATACCTGCTTTTAGTAACATCCCTCAGCTTGCCTTTGGAAGGGACATGTCAAATAGTCCCACCTTTTTGCTTATCCCACTACTTGTATCATTTTTCTTTGACGCACCTTTTTGAATAAACAATGCATAACACTAGTCTATTATCGCATTCTCTATTCTTCTTTTTATATATACATATATGTTCATTCATGACATTCAGCACCTGTACACTCTGGTACGGCCAATACGCCAGGGGCTTAAACGTACCCCATAATACGACGTTAGAAGTCCGAACACTTTCGAAAGTGCGGCACCCCGAACTTATAGCATTATATGCATCAGCTCCGAACCATGTCTTGGGTCAATAGTTGGGTTTGCCCGGCTCCCATGTTTTGGTACCTTACGTTCCGCTATATTGGCTAAGGTAGCACTGGGAGAACTACTGCGATTGTGCCCCTGTTCTGCTGGGCTAAGCACCTCAGTAGAGAAAGCTAAAACTGACTGTCATGATAAGGCGAGAGACTGGTCGCTGTTCGCGACGTTTCGAGTCCCTAAAGACTTATGCCGCTTAGAGCGAGGAGTCGGCTCTGTCCGGCTTAAGGCGTGTATAGCGCCCCGAATTCGGCCTTCCTAATACCGGGGGCTTCACCGAAATTTAAAATTATAGAATTATATGGCTGAGTGAGAGTGATAAAGCATTATAGTCCAATTGCCTTGTTCGTTGTGCTGAACACCTCCCTCGAAGGACCCAAAAATGGGAACAAGAGTGCTCAGGTGTATCTCGAACACCCCAGCACTCGTGGCATGGGGGCAGAAGCCGAGGACTAGCCATCTCTCAGATTTGATAAACAGCCGAACAGAAGGTAATATTTTAAATTCAAACAAGCGTTGCATAGTGCATATGAACAAGTTTTCATCATACAGGATCACATGAGCAAATTCATTCAAATATTACATCTTTCACACACTTGTCCGCTACAAGATGGGCACCCTTCAAGACACCCTCATAGTACATCTCGGGGTTGCGATGCTCCTTGCCCTGCGACGGCCCCTCCTTCACCAGCTTCACAGCGTCCATCTTGGCCTAGTGCACCTTCGCACGGGCGAAAGCCCGGCGTGCACCTTTGATGCAGACGGACCGCTTGATGACTTCCAGCTATGGGCAGGCATCCACAAGCCGCCTCACCAGGTCGAAGTAGTTGTTGGGAAGGGCGTCGCTAGGCCACATCTGGACTATGAAGCCCTTCATGGCCTGTTCGGCCGCCTTGTGCAGCTCGACTAGTTGCTTCAGCTGGTCGCTCACAGGCACCGGGTGTTCGGTCCCAGTATACTGAGACCAGAACAGCTTTTCTGTTGGGCTTCCCTCCTTGGCCTGGTAAAACTTCGCAGCATCCGACACGCTACGGGGAAAATCTGCGAATGCTCCTGGAGAGCTCCGGACTCGGGTAAGTAACAAGTAATTTATTTTTACATGCTTGCTTTGCATATTGAATGCCTTACCCGCCGCTATATTATTCATCGCATCAATCTCCAGGAGGGCCTTTTGGGCTTCAGCCTCGACATTCTTCGCGCTCTCAAGGGCCGCGGCAAGCTCAAACTCTCGCGTCTTCGAGTCAAGCTCCAACGCCTCGTGCTTCGCCACGAGAGCTTGGAGCTCTTGCTGCACCTCGCCCACCTGAGCCTCTTGCTTTTCCCGCTCGGTGCGCTCCTTGGCCGCTTTATCTTCGGCCTCAGACAACGCTTGCTTTAGGGTCGCCACTTCGGTCGTGCCCCTAGCAAATTCATGATGATCCTGTCATTTTGCAATCGCATCTTTATATATATATATATATAGACAAGGTATTACTTACCTTTGTTCTCCTCGAGCTGCCTCTTGGCAAGGCCGAGCTCTTTTTCGAACCCCTCGAGGTCCTACTTCAGTGCGGCGACCTCCGCAGTCAGTGTGGCAGAGGTCAGCAGCAAAGCCTGCACACGCATACAAACATACTTATATTAGACTCCTGCAGATATTATTTGATCCTCTATTCGGCTTTTCTTTGTGAACACCAAATAGAGCATCAGGGGCTACTGTCTATGCGGTAATATTTTTCCTATATTTTAAACACTTACCTCAAAGCCTGTTAGAAGGCTGGCACAGGCTTTAGTCAGTCCGCTCTTGGCGGACTGAACCTTCTTGATCACCGCACTCATAATAGTGCGGTGCTCTTCGTCGATGGAAGCACCACGAAGCGCTCCCAGCAGGTTGTCCGGTGCCTCTGGATGGATAGAGGTCACCGGCATGGGCGTCTTGCCCCTTTTGGAAGGGGGCCGCCTGCCCGAGTCTGGAACCACTAAAGGTTCCGGTGCGGTGTTCGGCTGAGGGCCGAACTCGGAGCCCTTGGGAGTCTTACTCCCTTTGCTCCCGCGGTCCGGAAGGTCGCCTTGAGGCGCCTCCTGGACTGTCTCCCCTTAACCCGGCACCTCTTGAGACAATACCTCGGCATTATCCGTAGGACAAGGGGAGGTGGCGGTCGGAAGTGGATCGCTATCCATATCCGATGAGTCCAAGGAGCCGTCCGACGAGGATACGTCGATACGAGCTCAAGGCGGTCTGCATAATCATATTCGGCGTTAGGAGAAGCAGTGCAACAAAGGAAATGCTATGAGTTACTCTGGTATCCGAATACTTACAACTTCGCCAGAGGCTTGGCCCTGAGCAGCCACTCGTCTTCGCCTTCGGTGGCGGTGGTGGAGCAGTCCGGAAGGAGAGTCCTTCCCTTCTTGGACCCTTCGCCCCCCCCCCCCGATTGGGGCGGCCTTCCTTTTCTTGTCTCCCCCGACTGGAAGGGGAGCATCTTCATCTTCCTCCTTGTCTTCGTGGCAGGAGTGCGTCGCGGAGTCATCGGATGATGAGTCCGATACCACCTGGCGCCAGGAACTCTTTCGGATTCCCTTGGACTTCTTCTTGGTCTTCTCCGGCACCTTGTAAGGAGCCGGAGTCAGCATCTCCGTCAGGAGAGCGTCCGCAGTGTCTTCGGGCAGAGGGGCCGGACGGTCGATCTGCTCCGATGCCTCCACCCAGTCCTGTCAAAGGCATGGGAGCTCAGACCCTGCACGCGGTTAAGCAATGGGAAGTAAACATCCTACCAGATGTACAGAACTTACCGGATTCGCAGGGCGCATCGCGCTTAGCCCGCGGTCCTCGGTGAGAGAGGGAGGTACCTCAGCGCCCTTGAACAGCACCCTCCAGACGTCTCTGTGCGTCGTGTCAAAGAGCTCGCTTAGAGTTTGGTGTTGGGCCGGGTCGAACTCCCATAAGTTAAAATCCTGTTGTTGACACAGGAGGATCTTGCGGAATAAGGTTAAACCTTATCCCTTTATAAGGGCGGATGAAACTATGCGCCCCCACTAGCCTGGTAAAACTCGCCTATCCCCCAAACATCGTAATTGATGGCACGGTTGGGTTACCCACGCCCGTATTGATGAGAATCCCGTAATAAGGGGAACATGATCTCTGCTTTGACAAGACATGTCAAGAAACCGCCTCGCGTTATGTGCGGGGTTGGTTAAAGAAAATGGTTTGAATAATTACCAGGCCGTGGCGTGATGTCATGCTGCCAAGACATGTCAGCAGATTAGATTTGTGGAAATATTATTCTCTCTACGGTGGTATGTGGAACTTATTTTGCAGGGTCGGACACTTTCCTCGTATTCAAACTCTTCTGTGGTGTATTCGGAGGAGGAACCCGCCTTGCAATGTCGAAGACAACACTGCGCGCCGGACTCATCATCATTGAAGCCTGGTTCAGGGGCTACTGAGGGAGTCCTTGATTAGGGGGTCTCCGGACAGCCGGACTATATCCTTTGGCCGGACTGTTGGACTATTAAGACACAAGATTGAAGACTTCGTCCCGTGTCCGGATGGGACTCTACTTGGCATGGAAGGCAAGCTAGGCAATACGGATATGTGTATCTCCTCCTTTGTAACCGACCTTGTGTAACCCTAGCCCCTCCGGTGTCTATATAAACCAGAGGGTTTTAGTCCGTAGGACAACATACAATCATACCATAGGCTAGCTTTTAGGGTTTAGCCTCTCCGATCTCATGGTAGATCAACTCTTGTACTACTCATATCATCAAGAATAAGTCAAGCAGGACATAGGGTTTTACCTCCATCAAGAGGGCCCAAACCTGGGTAAAACATCGTGTCCCCTGCCTCCTATTACCATCCGCCTTAGACGCACAGTTCGGGACCCCCTACCCGAGATCCGCCGGTTTTGACACCGACACCCCCACACATCTGAATCACGTGTGTCCTCTCATCACTCGGGTTGGCCTTCTTGACCGACTGGGATCGACAAGTGAAAATGTGCTTGAAAAGACCCCAGTGTGGCCTACAACCTAAGAAGTTCTCGCACATGGACACATAGGCGGCAAGATATACGATGGAGTTGGGATTGAAGTGGTGAAATTGTGCTCCAAAGAAGTTCAAGAATCCCCGAAAAAAAGGATGGGGGGCAGAGAAAATCCACGGTCAACATGGGTGGCAAGGAGAATGCACTCACGCTCTCAGGGATTAGGTTCGGTCTCGCCTTCCGAGAGCCGCGGTGATTCGTGGGGAATCAACCCCCGCTCGACCAGCTCATCGATGTCTCCTGACTGATCATCGACCGGATCCAGTCGCCCTTGATCCAGCCGCGTGGCATGCCAGACCTCGATGAAGATCCGCCAGGCTGGACCTCTCCCCTTTGCCTTTGCCATCGCCTTCTTCGCGCGCTCCAGGGCCACCTCTTCTCCTTCCCCATGACCGCGGGCGAAACTCGAATGGAGCAGCGACGCCGGGAGCAGAAGTGGGTATGGCGGAGAAAGCAGAGGAGAAAGGAGGAGAATGGGGACGCGCTGTGCACAAAACCCCAATCTGGCACCTTATATGGGGCCACTTCTGAGTGGCTGGCATGTAGGTCCGGACGATCCTATCAAATCCCGCAATAGTCGCGCACGAGGTACGTGGAGAAAAAGGTGGCACGGTGATCGAGGCGGCCCCGCCTAATCCCATCCGATTACTACGGCCTCCTCCGTCCCACGCGCTTCCCCAAATACAAATCCCACGATATCCGCACGCAGCAAGGCAACCTGTCAGGCAGAAGATCTTTTCCATATCAGCACTTCAAACATCACAGTAAATTTCACTCGGCAGAACCAAGAATGGATCAAGGCAACTGAAGAGAAGTTGAAGTCATCACGATTGTTCGCTTGATTGCAATAAGACGCCCCCGAAGCGCAAGAATTGAATCGGAGGTATTCTCAACTCCTTCCCCACTCAAGCCCCGAACCATTCGGGGGCTAATGATGAAGCTATGTACCTAAGGTAGGGTCATAAGCCTGTCCTAGACACCCTCCCCTAGGACATCATCTTAAAGCTAGAAGCATCCAAGAGATATCATCATCCACTCGACTACAAGTCGTTCCACTCAGAAGATTCAAAGTCACTCGACCGCAACGATTGTCACTCGGTAGACAGAAGACCTAAAGTCACTCTGCACAGCAACGGTCGGATGTTTACTCATATACTTAATGATCATTTATAACACTTTATTATAGATGTTACCTGTAACGCTCTCCCTTTATGTACATTGAACCCTGTGTAACGGTGGGGAGATGGGGTCCTGGCGCACTCTATATAAGCCACCCCCTCCTCTGGGACAAGGGTTCGCATCCTCTGTAAACACACACACATATACATAATCCAGTCGACCGCCTCTCGGCACCAAGATGTAGGGTTGTTACTTCCTCCGCGAAGGGCCTGAACTCGTAAACTCGTGTGTACAACTTCGCCATAGCTAGGATTTTGCCTCCTCATATTTACCCCCCATTCTACTGTCAGTTTTAGATCCACGACAGTGGCATCACAGGATCTTTGGATATGGCATTCTTTCTTCGGCATGGCAGGTTCTCATAATGATATCAACGTGTTGCAGCGTTCTCCAGTCTTCGCGAGGCTTGCAGAAGGCCACTCCCCACCTGTCAACTTTGAGATCAACGGCCACCAGTACAACAAGGGATATTATCTAGCAGATGGTATATATCCTCAGTGGTCAACTTTTGTGAAGACAATCTCGAAACCGAAAGGTGAGAAGAGAAAGAGATTTGCCCAAATGCAAGAGAGTGTTAGAAAGGATGTGGAACGTGCTTTTGGTGTGCTTCAATCCCGGAGGGGTATCATTCGAAACCCTGCACTGTCATGGGATGAAAGGAAGCTTTGGGAGGTGATGACTGCTTGTGTGATTATGCACAACATGATCGTCTAGGACGAGCGTGATGAGAGTATCTTTGACCAAGGATTTGATTATCAAGGTGAAAATATTGAGCCCCTGCACCAAGACCTGACCACATTTGAACAGTTTTCCCAATTCCACCGTGAGATGCGTGATTTGCACACTCATTTGAATCTTCAAAATGACTTGGTTGAGCACGTGTGGGATCACATTGGCAACCAATAGATGTATTGGTCCATTTTATGTTCAGTCAAGACAATTTTGATTTGGTGGTAAAACTATTTTATTAAAGACAATTTCAATTGGGTTGTAAAACCATTTTAATTTTCAGACAAATATTTGGGTTGTAAAACTAGTTTTGATGAAAATATGGGCATTTTTTGCCCTGATGGACAGGATGGGGCCGCGTGCTGGGCGCACAGCCACCGCATCCCAGGACATGCCCGGACATGACCCCATTGCCCTACCCAAACGGACAGAACCCGGATAAAACGGACATCCGTTTGGGGTCGCGCGGTGGAGTTGGCCTTAGTTTTTGAACCTTGGTCGTTTGTGGGATGACTTCGTCGTGGTGAATTTATTTATAAAGTCAGGCATATGTCCTTTCTGTAAAAAAGATCATCTTAATTTGCAATTCTGAGTGGATAATTTTTTTCAGCAAAAACCTCGTCAAGAGGGCAAGGTGATCCCACGGTTTCATGAAAGAATAGCGTTGACCTGATTTATAAGAAAAACTAGGCCAAAAATCACCCAATTGCTTCAAACAAGCTTTTGCCCCGCTTTATATATAAAACAAATACCGATTCAAGTACATGGCCGAACGATATAAGATGGTGAGGTAGCCCTCAAACAATGTCGATCCCAAGATAACTAAATCACGCAGAACTACGACTACACTACCGAAAGAAAGCATAGGGAGAACTCAGTACAACGCCACCCAAGGCCCTAAACACCTAAGCTCCACAACAACGCCCCCAGGAGGGAAAACGGCGCAGAGCGTCGCCTCTGCCGAGTCCAGAAAGGACAAGGGTCTTCACCCGGAACCCTGGCATGAAGAGGAGCACCACAACGACGTCTTCAAGAAGATAGTGGCACCCGCAAGCGGCGTCGGCGACAAAGCGTAGAGGTTTCGCTCGGCAGCTCCCCCGTGCCACCATGAGGTCTTCAGAATTAGTACAATGAGTTCAGCACCCCATGTCTAGATCGGGGCGTCGCCACAACCAAAGACAGGAAGAGTGCCTGAGCCACCCTCCGCTACCCTCCTGCCGCCCACACGACCAAGAGGGAGAGCCGCCACCACTGGCATAGTGCCCGCCGGAGAGCCAACCATGCAGGCCACCTTCCGAAGCCACCGCTTCAGCATCCACATGCAAGTCACCACCATCCGTTCACATCACGGGGCACCAACCTTGAAAGGAG
This sequence comes from Triticum aestivum, assembly GCF_018294505.1. Taxonomy (NCBI): domain Eukaryota; kingdom Viridiplantae; phylum Streptophyta; class Magnoliopsida; order Poales; family Poaceae; genus Triticum; species Triticum aestivum. Next base: position 183,175,065 of record NC_057800.1, read on the forward strand.
GAAAGAAAGGGGACTACTTTCATTCCTAGCCCGACATCAGTCACGGAATCTGGGTCGATGCTCCCACGGTAGGGGGTGTCCACACCTGCATCCTCAGCCAGTCCCGATGGACCGAGAGGGGGGGACACCATGACTACCGTCGGCCGTTGTCGAGCCTGCTCACGCGATACCTCAACTGTGGTCATCAACGCCGATCTGCCCGACGTATAGCGGCGACCTCACCACCACCAAACGACCACCTTATCCACGAGGAGAGATATCTCCTCGCCCGAGGACACCACCCGGATCGAGCCAACCAACACCTACTCGGAGTAGGAGCTCCGACCCCCCCCCCCCCCAGGCCCCGTACTGATCAGCCCGAGCACGAGCCCAGGTCCCGGCCATCTCCACGCCGCAAGCAAGCCGCACAACTAGCCTGAACCAGGAGAAGGGTGGACTACCACCACCCGCACCCCGCCACCGCCATGCCGTAGCCGCAGCCTCACCGACCGGTGCACCCCTACCGCAAGCCGCCGTCAGCCACCCGAATCCGCCAGATCGAGCCACAGTAAAAGCAGTCGGAGCCACCACCACGTCAAGGCCCCCACCACATTGAACAGGAGTAGCAGCGCCCGGCCCACGCTTCCCACTGCCCTCACCGCTCGAGGAAGCTACTAGGAAGATCTGACTGAAGCTCCCGGCCATCGAAGCTTCCTCTGCACGCACCTCCAGCAACACCTACGTCGCCTGAAGCATGGCCAGCCTGTCGGCGCCCACCAGCACCAGCTCGCTGCCAAGCCGCTCTGCGCCCTAGCTGGAGAAGGCCCCGCCACGCCGGCACCCACTCGCAAGAGGATGAATAAGGCCCTATCACCGCCGGAGGATGATCTTACTACCATAGTGGAAAAAATATGAATTGTGGCTGCTCCACATGGTTGAGAAGACACATCACCTTGTTTCACTATGGTCAAAGAGGAACCATACCCCCTCATTATTAAACCCATTAAGCGTCGCGTGAAGGGCGGCTAACTAGTTATGCCACGTGGTGCAAGCTGGTTGGTCGCGGTGAAAAAGCTTTTGGAATATTATTTTTAGATGGAGGTGAGGATTTTTTTTAATGTTTTTCCCTTTTAGATGGTGGTGGTGACCCCATACATTTTTTTAAGTGGAGGGCTACGCAAAGTGGCGCTCCCCGGTAGGCTGCGTTGATGATTTTTTTCTTTTCTTTTTTACTTATTTTCCTGGATGGATGCAAGGATTTTTTAATATTTTTAGATGAAGGCGAGGACTCTGTCTATTTTTTAATTGAAAACATGCGCACAACTTTCTCTCAAGCGGCACCATAGTGTGGCACCCCAACCACTAGTCCTAGTTTGATGGACGCTGCATTGCAGCCTTATAGAGGCACTCCCCAATATCTAGGAAAGGAGCGACAATGCAGCCAGATGGAATGTACATTTATCATGAAAACCTCGAAGCACGAAGGACACCACATTGGTTTCACTATTGTGCCGCACAAACACCCAAGTGAAGAGGGCAAGGTATCGAGGAAAAGATGCATGATAAGAAGTCGAACGGAGCCCGAGATGAGGCGATGAGCACATCATGAACATGGCCAACCACCACAAAAAGGGATCGACCACTCATCATTGTTGTTGCCGAGAAGGAGAACCATATCCTTTTTCACCCAGGATCATGGGCGACCCGCCGAGGCACAATAGCAGACACAATGCAAGAGACCCCTAACAAACACATATCTCTAGACCTGTGAAACCTCAACATCCCCACATTCGATCGAACATCAAAACCCCTCGACACCTCTTAGCCATAATACTACTCACACAAAACCACACATTCCACAAGCAGTGCCTCTGAGGAGGACATGGAGCTGGTGTCTCCACCTAGTCTGAGAAGAATTTCGAGCTTTCACTTGGAGACCACCGCCGCACCAACTTCAACAGGTTTTGGCACCCATTTCACCCATCATTAAGATTTGGTTCAATTTAGATAACCCTATAAAATGATGCCCAATAATTATGAAAAAACCTAGCTAAGCATAAATATAAGCTTTCCCATAACCAAAAATAATATTATTGCACATGGTCGAGGCTTGCCAAAGGAGAAATAAAATTCTTACGCAAGTATGGGAATCTCCGGTATCAATCAATAATAAAAGCCATTCTGGTTCAGAGTTGCAGAACATCTCCTCTAGTGGCAAAACTCAAATCTCTCAAAGAGTGAGGCAAAGTGTGTGTCTATCTTTGAGCAACTTACCAACTGCATGAAAAATATCCACATCTTGCGAGACACAAATAGTTCACACACTACAATCAACATGGTGGTATGTTCTTGTTTATTCGGCGACTAGGCTAACTGCAACAGGCTAGCATCACACCTATCAAAATTTATACCAATTGTAGGATCTTAGAAGATAGGTCTAGAGGGGGGTGAATAGACTCGTAACCAACCGACGGTGCAGTTTTTAGTTTTCTTTGGATTTAGGCAGATTTTGGCACAAGTTAAGATATTACCAAGACTTCCTACACATGCATATCTAGAGATGGAGCAGTGGAAATAGTACAACATGCAATTGTGCGGAAAGTAAAGGAGTAGAGATGAAAGATCAAACGTAATAAAGACACGGTGATTTTTGGTGTGGTTCCGATAGGTGGTGCTATCATACGTCCACTTCGATGGAGACTTCAACCCATATAGGGTAACGGTTGCGCGAGTCCACGGAGGGCTCCACCCACGAAGGGTCCACGAAGAAGCAACCTTGTCTATTTCATCATGGCATACATCCACGAAGGACCAGCATCACTCGGGTAGATCTTCATGAACTAGGCGATCTCCTTGCACTTACAAACCCCTTAGTTCAACTCCACAAGATCTTGGAGGCTCCCAAGTGACACCTAACCAATCTAGGAGACACCAGTCTACAAAAGACAATAGATGTGCAGTTGATGATGAACTCCTTGCTCTTTGCTTCAAATGATAGTCTCCCCAACACTCAAGCACTCTCTCACAGATTTGGCTTGGGTAGGAGAGGGATTGGAGTGGAAAGCAACTTGGGGAGGATAGAAATTAATGTTCAGATGGTAGGAATGGAATCTCTTGATCTCAACAAATGAGTAGGTGGTTCTCTATCAGAAAATGAATGGCGGAAGTTGTGTTTCACTATGATGGCTCTCCTAGAGAGTAAGCAGGGGTGGAGGGGTATATATAGGCTTAACCCAAAAATCCAACCGTTACAACCTTTTGACCCAACTCGGTGACACTAGACCAAAATCTCGGTGAGACCGGCCTATGTAAAAGATTCCAACATTGGAGTTCCCGGTGAGACCGAAGCAGAACATCGCAGAGCAACCAAAGTGCAATGGCTAGGGCAAGACCTTGTTTCGGTAGTTCTAATCATTTCATCTTGCTAATTCCAAAATGAAGCAACTTCATTATAGAAACTTGGTCACGCCATCTCGATGGGACCAAGATCCATATCGGTAGAACTGAAAAATTATGGTTTGGCTCTAGCAGTGTATGTGATCAACTCTGTGAGTCCGGGATAGAGACTTTCGGTGAGATCGAGGACACTTTAGGGTTTGCGTAGATATGATGTGGAGAATGTGCTTGAGGATTTTGGAGCAATATCACTGAGCACTTGAGCAACAAACTCATCATTAGTGCCTCATCCCTTTTAATAGTATTGGCTTTTCCTATAGGACTCAATGTGATCTTGGATCACTTAACAAAAAATGAAGAGTCTTGGGGCTTTGTCAATTTAATGTACTTAGCATTTTTAAGGGGTCCACATCCTCATGTCCTTGCCATGCCACTGTTGAACTTATCTGAAATATACTAGATATAGTTGTTAGTCCAACAATATGTATGTTGACATGAATTACGAAAACCACCAGTGAGTAAATGTGCTTTCATGCCCCACCAGCCCTTTTAAGATTTGCACGTGCTTTTACATTTTTCACATGTTGTTCTTTGAAAGAAGTAATCAAATTGTAGGCTTCGTACATCATCTAATTATATCTAGGATTATACCAATTTAATATGTAGTTTCTTAATAAATTAGTTGTATCATATGGGTACTACAGATAGTTCTATCTAGGGTTACAGTAATTTAGTATGCAAGTTCATATTAAATCTTGTGTGCTATTTTTCACAATTGAATTATTTCTTCTTCTTAATATAACATGTTGTTCTAGATTTGGTAGTGCAGTACTACTTCTTATTCTTACTAATACAATATATGTACTCATGGAGTATGTGTTACCCTGTGAATCTTTGTTCACATTATTGATGACAATGCGTAGTAAAAAGTCATGTCTGACTCTACAGCTGCTGCTACCAGACGAGCACATCTGTACTGCAGGATTAAAGAAGAAACACAGAAGGAAGATTGTCCTATAGCCAAACGTGCGCTAAGAAAAGATGTAGTGTACGAAATTGGTATGGATTCACAGGGTTCAGATGATGCCAGTCAGATTGATATAGGTCAAGATCTTGGTAATCTTAAGAAAACTACTTCTCAAGTACATATTTCTTGTACATCAGATTAGTACCACTTCTAGATTTTTTGTTTCTAAACTATGTCTTCGAGTGCATTCGTCCAAGCAATGTATGGTTCTACAGTGGCACTATGGAAGAAGCACACCATAGTCGACATATCTTCATCTTCAACTACAACAAGATCTACACTAAACGACCCATCTACTCACATGGTTAAACTTTCTTTCTTGATTGTTAATTCATCTACAAGTTGAACTTGTGTTGTAAAAACATTTATTAAAACTAGACGTGCATATGTTCTATCCTAAATGGGTGTATGTTTTGTGCTGGGAATGGATCATATTAACCTGAATGATGCATTTGCTGCAGAAATGTGCATTGGTCTTATGAGGAAACGTGGTCACGATATTCCAGATAGGAACAATTACTGGAACAAGGTAAAAAAACACCCTTGAGCAGGCTATATCATTAAATCCTGATTATATAAATGAAGAAAATTGGCAGAAACTTGTGGACCACTGGTGCGAGGATCACTCCAATGTATGTGATACAAACTCTTCACTTTTCAACTTGTCAATCCATACTTCTGGAACATGATACTAAATTTGAGCTTCATGTCATAGAAACTTCGTGCGAAGAAACAAATAAAACCATCTACTCTAAAACTGAGCCAGAACACCACAACTACAAAATATGATTCCTACTTCAGACATATGATAAGTATTTGTACTACCTTATTGCAAAAGCTATATGTTGGATTACTGCATCTCTTGCAGTATTAATGTTTACCAATTGATAAATCCGATACAAGTGCACTACAAAGAAAGATCCTACATTTAGTCCGACTACAAAAAAACAAATCGTAAGTTGTGCCAAATTTGTAGGCCTCAAATGCATAATCTGATAATAATTATTCAAACTATCAAGCACTGCTCTAACAGTGCTATCAATCGTATTGCAGAATGAATCAAGGATTAGGCATACACCATCAAAACTGCTTGATACGACAACAATACATATTGTAGAAATCATTGAGGAAAAGATCTCCTCAAGCACGTTACTTTAGAGCATGAGAATCTCATCCTCCTGTTGGAAATATGCCCTAGAGGCAATAATAAAATGATTATTATATTTCCTTGTTCATGATAATTGTCTATTATTCATGCTATAATTGTATTATCCAGAAATCGTAATACATGTGTGAATACATAGACCACAACACGTCCCTAGTGAGCCTCTAGTTGACTAGCTCGTTGATCAAAGGATAGTCATGGTTTCCTGACTATGGACATTAGATGTCATTGATAACGGGATCACATCATTAGGAGAATGATGTGATGGACAAGACCCAATCCTAAGTTTAGCTCAAAGATCGTGTAGTTCGTTTGCTGTAGCTTTTCTGAATGTCAAGTATCATTTCCTTAGACCATGAGATTGTGCAACTCCCGGATACCGTAGGAGTGCCTTGGGTGTGCCAAACGTCACAATGTAACTGGGTGACTATAAAGGTACATTACAGGTATCTCCGAAAGTGTCTGTTGGGTTGGCACGAATCGAGACTGGGATTTGTCACTCCGTATGACGGAGAGGTATCTCTGGGCCCACTCGGTAATGCATCATCATAATGAGCTCAATGTGATCAAGTGGTTGATCACGGGATCATGCATTACGATACGAGTAAAATGACTTGCCGGTAACGAGATTGAACAAGGTATTGGGATACTGACGATCGAGTCTCGGGCAAGTAACGTACCGATTGACAAAGGGAATTGAATACGGGATTGATTAAGTCCTCGACATCGTGGTTCATCCGATGAGATCATCGAGGAGCATGTGGGAGCCAACATGGGTATCCAGATCCCGCTGTTGGTTATTGACCGGAGAGGCGTCTCGGTCATGTCTGTGTGTCTCCCGAACTCGTAGGATCTACACACTTAAGGTTCAGTGACGCTAGGGTTGTAGAGATATTAGTATGCAGTAACCCGAAAGTTATTCAGAGTCCCGGATGAGATCTCGGACGTCACGAGGAGTTCTAGAATGGTTCAGAGGTAAAGATTTATATATAGGAAGTCCAGTTTCGGCCAGCGGGAAGGTTTCGGGGGTTACCAGTATTGTACCGGGACCACCGGAAGGGTCCCGGGGGTCCACCGGATGGGGCCACCTATCCTGGAGGGCCCCATGGGCTGAAGTGGCATGGGAACCAGCCCCTGATGGGCTGGTGCGCCCCACCCAAGGGCCCAAGGCGCCTAGGGTTGGAAACCCTAGGGGGCATGCACCCCCCTGGTTGGAAACCCTAAGGGGGCCGTTGCCCCCAGGGGCCGCCCCCCCTTTTTGATGGGATCTCCAAGGGGGCGTGTGACCCCCCCCTAGCCCCTATATATAGTGGAAGGGAGGGAGGGCAACTGTACCTTGCTCTTGGCGCCACCCTCTCCCTCCGTAACACCTCTCCTCCCCACTTGTGCTTGGCGAAGCCCTGTCGGGATCCTGCTGCATCCACCACCATGCCGTCGTGCTGCTGGATCTTCATCAACCTCTCCTTTCCCCTTGATGGATCAAGAAGGAGGAGACGTCTTCCCAACCGTACGTGTGTTGAACGCGGAGGTGCTGTCCATTCGGCACTTGGTCATCGGTGATTTGGATCATGGCGAGTACGACTCCATCATCCCCGTTCACTTGAACGCTTCCGCTCGCGATCTACAAGGGTATGTAGATGCACTCCTATTCCCCTCGTCGCTAGAATACTCCATAGATTGATCTTGATGATGCGTAGAAATTTTTTTTTTCTGCTACGATCCCCAACAGTGGTATCAGAGCTAGGTCTATGCGTAGTTACTATGCATGAGTAGAACACAAAGTAGTTGTGGGCGTTGATATTGTCAATTTGCTTGCCGTTACTAGTCTTATCTTGATTCGGCGGCATTGTGGGATGAAGCGTCCTGGACCAACCTTACACGTACGCTTACGTGAGATCGGTTCCACCGACTGACATGCACTAGTTGCATAAGGTGGCTGGCGGGTGTCTGTCTCTCCCACTTTAGTCGGATCGGATTCGATGAACAGGGTCCTTATGAATGGTAAATAGAAATTGGCAATTCATGTTGTGGTTTTGGCGTAGGTAAGAAACGTTCTTGCTAGAAACCTATAGCAGCCACGTAAAAACTTGCAACAACAATTAGAGGACGTCTAACTTGTTTTTGCAGCAAGTGTTTTGTGATGTGATATGGCCAAAGGTTGTGATGAATGATGAATGATATATGTGATGTATGAGATTGATCATGTTCTTGTAATAGGAATCACGACTTGCATGTCGATGAGTATGACAACCGGCAGGAGCCATAGGAGTTGTCTTTATTTATTTATGACCTGCATGTCAACATAAACGTCATGTAATTACTTTACTTTATTGCTAAAGCGTTAGCCATAGTAGTAGAAGTAATAGATGACGAGACAACTTCAAGAAGACACGATGATGGAGATCATGGTGTCATGCCGGTGACAACGATGATCATGGAGCCCCGAAGATGGAGATCAAAGGAGCAAATGATATTGGCCATATCATGTCACTATTTGATTGCATGTGATGTTTATCATGTTTTTACATCTTATTTGCTTAGAACGACGGTAGCTTAAATAAGATGATCCCTCGTAATAATTTCAAGAAAGTGTTCCCCCTAACTGTGCATCGTTGCGAAGGTTCATTGTTTCGGAGCACCACGTGATGATCGGGTGTGATAGATTCTAACGTTCGAATACAACGGGTGTAAGCCAGATTTACACACGCAATACACTTACGTTGACTTGACGAGCCTAGCATGTACAAACATGGCCTCGGAACACAAAAGACCGAAAGGTCGAGCATGAGTCGTATAGAAGATACGATCAACATGAAGATGTTCACCGATGTTGACTACTCCGTCTCACGTGATGATCGGACACGACCTAGTTAACTCGGATCATGTTATACTTAGATGACTGGAGGGATGTCTATCTGAGTGGGAGTTCATTTAATAATTTGATTAGATGAACTTAATTATCATGAACTTAGTCTAAAATCTTTACAATATGTCTTGTAGATCAAATGGCCCACGTTGTCCTCAACTTCAACGCGTTCCTAGAGAAAACCAAGCTGAAAGACGATGGCAGCAACTATACGGACTGGGTCCAGAACCTGAGGATCATCCTCATAGCTGCCAAGAAAGATTATGTCCTAGAAGCACCGCTAGGTGATGCACCCGTCCCACAGAACCAAGACGTTATGAACGCTTGGCAGACACGTGCTGATGATTACTCCCTCGTTCAGTGCGGCATGCTTTACAGCTTAGAACCGGGGCTCCAAAAGCGTTTTGAGAGACACGGAGCATATGAGATGTTCGAAGAGCTGAAAATGGTTTTTCAAGCTCATGCCCGGGTCGAGAGATATGAAGTCGCCGACAAGTTCTTCAGCTATAAGATGGAGGAAAATAGTTCTGTCAGTGAGCACATACTCAAAATGTCTGGGTTGCATAACCGCTTGACTCAGCTGGGAATTAATCTCCCGGATGACGCGGTCATTGACAGAATCCTTCAGTTGCTTCCACCGAGCTACAAGAGCTTTGTGATGAACTTCAATATGCAGGGGATGGAAAAGACCATTCCTGAAGTATTTGCAATGCTGAAATCAGCAGAGGTAGAATTCAAAAAGGAACATCAAGTGTTGATGGTGAATAAAACCACTAAGTTCAAGAAAGGCAAGGGTAAGAAGAACTTCAAGAAGGACGGCAAGGGAGTTGCCGCGCCCGGTAAGCAAGCTGCCGGGAAGAAACCAAAGAATGGACCCAAGCCCGAGACTGAGTGTTTTTATTGCAAGGGAAGTGGTCACTGGAAGCGGAACTGCCCCAAATACTTAGCGGACAAGAAGGCCGGCATCACGAAAGGTATATGTGATATACATGTAATTGATGTGTACCTTACCAGTACTCATAGTAGCTCCTGGGTATTTAATACCGGTGCGGTTGCTCGCATTTGTAACTCAAAGCAGGAGCTGCAGAATAAACGGAGACTGGCGAAGGATGAGGTGACGATGCGCGTCGGGAATGGTTCCAAGGTTGATGTGATCGCCGTCGGCACGCTACCTCTACATTTACCTACGGGATTAGTTTTAAACCTCAATAATTGTTATTTAGTGCCAGCTTTGAGCATGAACATTGTATCAGGATCTCGTTTAATACGAGATGGCTACTCATTTAAATCCGAGAATAATGGTTGTTCTATTTATATGAGAGATATGTTTTATGGTCATGCTCCGATGGTGAATGGTTTATTCTTAATGAATCTCGAGCGTAATGCTACACATATTCATAGTGTGAATACCAAAAGATATAAGGTTGATAATGATAGTCCCACATACTTGTGGCACTGCCGCCTTGGTCACATAGGTGTCAAACGCATGAAGAAGCTCCATGCAGATGGACTTTTAGAGTCTCTTGATTACGAATCATTTGACACGTGCGAACCATGCCTCATGGGTAAGATGACCAAGACTCCATTCTCAGGAACAATGGAGCGAGCAACCAACTTATTGGAAATCATACATACTGATGTGTGCGGTCCAATGAGTGTTGAGGCTCACGGTGGCTACCGTTATGTTCTCACCCTCACTGATGACTTGAGTAGATATGGGTATGTCTACTTAATGAAACACAAGTCTGAGACCTTTGAAAAGTTCAAGGAATTTCAGAGTGAGGTTGAGAATCAACGTGACAGGAAAATCAAGTTCTTGCGATCAGATGGTGGGGAAGAATACTTGAGTCACGAATTTGGCACACACTTAAGAAAATGTGGAATAGTTTCACAACTCACGCCGCCTGGAACACCTCAGTGTAATGGTGTGTCCGAACGTCGTAATCGCACTCTATTAGATGTGGTGCGATCTATGATGTCTCTTACCGATTAACCGCTATCATTTTGGGGATATGCTTTAGAGACTGCCGCATTCACTTTAAATAGGGCTCTGTCGAAATCCGTTGAGACGACACCGTATGAATTATGGTTTGGGAAGAAACCTAAGCTGTCGTTTCTAAAAGTTTGGGGATGTGATGCTTATGTCAAGAAACTTCAACCTGAAAAGCTCGAACCCAAGTCGGAAAAATGCGTCTTCATAGGATACCCTAAGGAAACCATTGGGTATACCTTCTACCTCAGATCCGAAGGCAAGATCTTCGTTGCCAAGAATGGATCCTTTCTAGAGAAGGAGTTTCTCCCGAAAGAAGTAAGTGGGAGGAAAGTAGAGCTTGATGAAGTACTGCCTCTTGAAGCAGAGAGTAGCGCAGCTCGGGAAAATGTTCCTGTGGTGCCTGCACCGATTAGAGAGGAAGTTAATGATGATGATCAAGATACTTCGGATCAAGCTCCTACTGAACTTCGTAGGTCCACAAGGACCCGTTCCGCACCAGAGTGGTACGGCAACCCTGTCTTGGAAATCATGTTGTTAGACAACGGTGAACCTTCGAACTATGAAGAAGCGATGGCGGGCCCAGATTCCGACAAATGGCTAGAAGCCATGAAATCTGAGATAGAATCCATGTATGAAAACAAAGTATGGACTTTGACTGACTTGCCCGAAGATCGGCGAGCCATAGAAAATAAATGGATCTTTAAGAAGAAGACAGACGCGGATGGTAATGTGACCATCTATAAGGCTCGACTTGTCGCTAAGGGTTATCGACAAGTTCAAGGGGTTGACTACGATGAGACTTTCTCACCCGTAGCGAAGCTGAAGTACGTCCGAATCATGTTAGCAATTGCCGCATTCTATGATTATGAGATTTGGCAAATGGACGTCAAAACGGCATTCCTTAACGGCTTTCTTAAGGAAGAATTGTATATGATGCAGCCGGAAGGTTTTGTCGATCCTAAGAATGCTAACAAGGTGTGCAAGCTCCAATGCTCAATCTATGGGCTGGTGCAAGCATCTTGGAGTTGGAACATTCGCTTTGATGAGATGATCAAAGCGTTTGGGTTTATGCAGACTTATGGAGAAGCCTGCGTTTACAAGAAAGTGAGTGGGAGCTCTGTAGCATTTCTCATATTATATGTGGATGACATACTGTTGAAGGGAAATGATATAGAATTCTTGGAAAGCATAAAGGCCTATTTGAACAAGTGTTTTTCAATGAAGGACCTTGGAGAAGCTGCTTATATATTAGACATCAAGATCTATAGAGATAGATCCAGATGCCTCATCGGTCTTTCACAAAGTACGTACCTTGACAAGATATTGAAGAAGTTCAATATGGATCAGTCCAAGAAGGGGTTCTTGCCTGTATTGCAAGGTGTGCGATTGAGCACGGCTCAATGCCCGACCACGGCAGAAGATATAGAAGAGATGAGTGTCATCCCCTATGCCTCAGCCATAGGGTCTATTATGTATGCCATGCTGTGTACCAGACCTGATGTAAACCTTGCCGTAAGTTTGGTAGGTAGGTACCAAAGTAATCCCGGCAAGGAACACTGGACAGTGGTCAAAAACATCCTGAAGTACCTAAAAAGGACCAAGGATATGTTTCTCGTTTATGGAGGTGGCGAAGAGCTCGTCGTAAAGGGTTACGTCGATGCTAGCTTCGACACAGATCTGGATGACTCTAAGTCACAAACCGGATACGTGTATATTTTGAATGGTGGGGCAGTAAGTTGGTGCAGTTGCAAGCAAAGCGTCGTGGCAGGATCTACATGTGAAGCAGAATACATGGCAGCCTCGGAGGCAGCACAAGAAGCAATATGGATGAAGGAGTTCATCACCGACCTAGGAATCATACCCAATGCGTCGGGGCCGATGACTCTCTTCTGTGACAACACTAGAGCTATTGCCCTTGCCAAGGAGCCCAGATTTCACAGGAAGACCAGGCATATCAAGTGTCGCTTCAACTCCATTCGTGAAAGTGTTCAAAATGGAGACATGGAAATTTGTAAAGTACATACGGACCTGAATGTAGCAGATCCGATGACTAAACCTCTCCCTAGAGCAAAACATAATCAACACCAGAATTCCATGGGTGTTCGATCCATCACAATGTAACTAGATGATTAACTCTAGTGCAAGTGGGAGACTATTGGAAATATGCCCTAGAGGCAATAATAAAATGATTATTATATTTCCTTGTTCATGGTAATTGTCTATTATTCATGCTATAATTGTATTATCCGAAAATCGTAATACATGTGTGAATACATAGACCACAACACGTCCCTAGTGAGCCTCTAGTTGACTAGCTCATTGATCAAAGGATAGTCATGGTTTCCTGACTATGGACATTAGATGTCATTGATAACGGGATCACATCATTAGGAGAATGATGTGATGGACAAGACCCAATCCTAAGCTTAGCTCAAAGATTGTGTAGTTCGTTTGTTGTAGCTTTTCTGAATGTCAAGTATCATTTCCTTAGATCATGAGATTGTGCAACTCCCGGATACCGTAGGAGTGCCTTGGGTGTGCCAAACGTCACAACGTAACTGGGTGACTATAAAGGTACATTACAGGTATCTCCGAAAGTGTCTGTTGGGTTGGCACGAATCGAGACTGGGATTTGTCACTCCGTATGACGGAGAGGTATCTCTGGGCCCACTCGGTAATGCATCATCATAATGAGCTCAATGTGATCAAGTGGTTGATCACGGGATCATGCATTACGGTACGAGTAAAATGACTTGCCGGTAACGAGATTGAACAAGGTATTGGGATACCGACGATCGAGTCTCGGGCAAGTAACGTACCGATTGACAAAGGGAATTGAATACGGGATTGATTAAGTCCTTGACATCGTGGTTCATCCGATGAGATCATCGAGGAGCATGTGGGAGCCAACATGGGTATCCAGATCTATAGGATCGAAAGTATGTCTAGAGGGGGGGTGATTAGACTACTTGACCAAATAAAAACTTAACCTTTTCCCAATTTTAGTTCTTGGCAGATTTTAGCTAATTTAGGACAAGTCAAGCAATCATCACATGATTCAAGCAAGCATGCAAAGAGTATATTGGCAGCGGAAAGTGAAGCATGCAACTTGCAAGAATGTAAAGGGAAGGGTTTGGAGAATTCAAACGCTATTGGAGACACGGATGTTTTTCCCGTGGTTCGGATAGGTGGTGCTATCCTACATCCACGTTGATGGAGACTTCAACCCACGAAGGGTAACGGTTGCGCGAGTCCACACAGGGCTCCACCCAAGGGTAACGGTTGCGCGAGTCCACACAGGGCTCCACCCACGAAGGGTCCACGAAGAAGCAACCACCCACAAAGGGTCCACGAAGAAGCAACCTTGTCTATCCCACCATGGCCATCGCCCACACAGGACTTGCCTCACTAGCGGTAGATCTTCACGAAGTAGGCGATCTCCTTGCCCTTACAAACTCCTTGGTTCAACTCCACAATCTTGTCGGAGGCTCCCAAGTGACACCTAGCCAATCTAGGAGACACCACTCTCCAAGAAGTAACAAATGGTGTGTAGGTAATGAACTCCTTGCTCTTGTGCTTCAAATGATAGTCTCCCCAACACTCAACTCTCTCTCATAGGATTTGGATTTGGTGGAAAGAGGATTTGAGTGGAAAGCAACTTGGGAAGGCTAGAGATCAAGATTCATATGGTAGGAATGGAATGTCTTGGTCTCAACACATGAGTAGGTGGTTCTCTCTCAGAACATATGAGTTGGAATGGTGTGTGTGTTCTGATGGCTCTCTCTCGAATGAGAAGAAGGTGGAGGGGTATATATAGCCTCCACACAAAATCCAACCGTTACACAGTTTTCCAATCTCGGTGGGACCGAATCAATAAGCTCGGTCGGACCGAAAATGTAAACCTAGTGACCGTTAGTGATTTTCGGTGGGACTGACATGCAACTCGGTAGGACCGATATGGTTAGGGTTTGGGCATAACGTAATCTCGGTGAGACCGATTACACAAACTCGGTGAGACCGAATTTGGTAATTAGCTAACCAGAGAGTTGGTCAGGCAAACTCGGTGGGACCGATTTGCTCTTTCGGTGAGACCGAGTGGAACTCGGTGAGACCGAAAAGTTACAAAGGGGAAACACTGAGTTTACATTGCAATCTCGGTGGGACCGATTCGCTCTTTCGGTGGGACCGAAAAGTTACGAAAGGGAAACAGAGAGTTTGCAACCCCATCTCGGTGAGACCGAGATCCCTATCGGTAGGACCGAATTGCTAGGGTTTGGCAGTGGCTAATGACAAGTGAAACTCGGTGGCGCCGGATAGGAAGAATCGGTAGGACCGAGTTTGGCTTAGGGTTTAGGTCATATGTGGATATGGGAAAGTAGTTGAGGGTTTTGGAGCATATCACTAAGCACATGAAGCAAGAGGCTCATTAAGCAACACCTCATCCCTCCTTGATAGTATTGGCTTTTCCTAAAGACTCAATGTGATCTTGGATCACTAAAATATAAAATGAAGAGTCTTGAGCTTTTGAGCTTGAGCCAATCCTTTGTCCTTAGCATTTTGAGGGTTCCACTTTCACATCCATGCCATGCCAATCATTGAGCTTTCCTGAAATAATCATCTTGGAATAGTATTAGCTCAATGAGCTATATGTTGTTATGAATTACCAAAACCACCTAGGGATAGTTGCACTTTCAATCTCCCCCTTTTTGGTAATTGATGACAACATATAGATCAAAGCTTTGACAAATGATAATAAGCAAGAAATATATCGTCGCTTTGAGAAGTATGTGATAAGTAAGAGCTCCCCCTAAATTTGTGCATATTTAAAATTTGCTTTGGACTGCAAATGCACAAAGAGTTAGAGTCATGGGTTACTCTTCCATGTCACATACATCTTGGTGGAGCGCTCAAAATGATAAGAATGAAATACATGCACTCATCACCAAGAAAAGTGAATGATCACACAAGATAGATAGGATAATCGTATTAAGCAAGCATTAAGTGTAGCTTATGATCAAACACATGATCATCATTGTCTCACAAATAATGACGTAGTATCTCAGGCACTCAAAAGCAAACAAGTTCGAAAAACCACCAAATAAAGCAAGAGAGAAAAGCAACACTCTCTCTCTCGAAGCCTATGATCTATACATCTTCTCCCCCTTTGGCAACAAGTTACCAAAAAGTTCCTAGAAAATGCATAGCACTAGATCGACGCTCAGGCTTGATCTTCAGGTGGTGGTGGAGTCCGGATCACTCCAAGGACGAAGGCTTCGGTAGATGCTGAAGTAGTCGCTGGAGTTGGAGCTGAAGTAGATGCTGGAGCTGGTGGAACTGAGGCTGTGGCTGGTGCTGAGGTGGTGGCTCTTGTGTCAGCAACTGGCACGGCAGATGACCTCGGGCCTCGTGGCACTCTGGCAAAGGCATGAGTGGTAGTCCTGCCTCTCCTCTCCTGCATGTCCTCCTGGAGCTGCTCCACTGCAGACTGAACTTCCGTTACCTTGACATCCAAGTCATAGAACTTCTGTTCCATGATTCTCTCTAGGCTCTGCTGATTCTGAGTGAGGGTGGCCAGACTTTGCTCAATCCTCAGCGTGGATGCAATCAAGTAACCAAGCTGCTCTTGTTTAGTCTTCAAGAAATACTCAGATGCCTCCTCTTGAGTAGGCATCTTGGCAGCTTTCTCCTTCCTCGCCTTCTCCTTCTTTGCGTATGCTTGGGCAGATGATGGCTCGTTCTCAGTCATGACAACTTCATTGTCCTCGAAATCTGGACGGATGGGCAGGTGTTCCTTGTCCAATAGATATATGCCCGTGCCCATCTTGGAGTTGATGAGCTCCTGAATTTGAGGGGCATATCCGCAGCTCCTCTTCTGATCTGCTGCAGTCCTCTTGATTGTTTCCACTATGAGGCTCATCACCTTGAACTTCTGAGGCACATCAAACACATGTAGCAAGTTGATAGCATGGCCTCTGATCATCTTGTGATCTCCAGACTTGGGCAGTAAGGTGTGCCTTAGTATCCAATTGATCGTAGGCAGTCCGGACAGAAGGTAATGCACAGACCCAAATTTGAAGGTGTCAAGAGCTTCATTGGGAATTTCCTTGTACATATTGGACATGGAGTTATGGTCCATCTTCTTCTTGGCATAGATATCCAAGTCATCATCTTGCTCCTCTGGGGCATTAATGATCTGTGCCCACTCAGCCACTGTGGATTGGTACCTTGTACCCTCAGACATCCATGTGATCCTCCCATCTGGATAAAAGTGTGCCGTGGAGTAGAATTGCATGATCAGTTCCTCATTCCACTTTGTGAGCTTCTACCCAACAAAGTCAGCTACTCCACAAGCATTAAAGCTGTCATATACTCCTGGGTAGTGTTCCTCCTTCTCCCTTCATGTAGGTCCAGTCAACCCATCTCATGTCACAGACAATTGGCTTCTTATCTAGCAAAACAGTCTCATAGAAATCCTGCTGCTCCTTGGTGTGAAACCTGTAGTCCACGGCAGTCCTTCTTCTTGAAGCATATGGGTCTGCTTCTCTCCATTTCCTCAGCCCTGAATCTCTCCTGAGCTTCATATCCTCAGCCACAGGATGAGCATCGTTGTGGTCTGGGATCTTGGGCTTTAGCTTTCTCAGGACATTCTCTTCCTCTTCTTCAGCAATAGTCTCAGGCACTGGGGCCTTGTTCTTCTCAGCTGCAGGAATGCTCCTTGTATTTCTCTTAGGCTTTGGCTTGGAGGCAGCTTTGGGCTTAGATGCAATAGCCCCTGACCTTATGGCATCACCCATCAGCTTGGGTGCCTTGGGTGCTGGTGCAGCTACCTCTTCTTCCTCTTCTTCTTCCATGATGGAAGCCTTGCCAAGCACTCTAGCCACAGTCTTCTTCACCCTTTCCTTTCTTTTCTTGCCCTCAGCTGCAACTGGCTCTTGGGGAGTGGGCTTCTCAGTTGAGGCTCTTGCCTTTGACATGGGCTGCCTGCCTGCTGGCCTTTTTATTTTCAGACCTGGCTTAGTGCCTTGAGCTGGCTCAACTCTCTTGGAAGTGGCCTCTTCCTCTGCCACATAGTCCTCATCTTCGGAATCTGAAGTCCTCTTCTTCCTTTGTCTCGTGGCAGCCTTTGGCAAATTGCTAGGAGTGCTCCTGCTGCCTTCATCAGATGAACTGGAGGGACTAGTGCCCTCACTCATCACCACTTGCTGCTCTGACATATTTTGGCTATCACTTTCATTAGACATGCTGCAAACTGACTGCTGACCCTGTGAATAGATTATAGATGAGATAGAAAAGATGAGCATCACAAAATGCAGAGATTTTTGCAAAAGAATGATCCAAAAACTTAGTTTTAGTTTCCCACTGAAATCATCTCGGATCTACCGATTTTCAAACTCGGTGATACCGAAGCAGTTTTGGAACCTAAACTAGTGAACTCGGTAGGACCGAGTCACAGTTCGGTGGCACCGAGACTGCTAGGGTTTCACTGAGTTCAAAAATCGGTCACACCGATAAGTAATTCTCGGTCAGACCGAGTCTCACTTGTGCAATGGCAAGAGCCAAATCGGTGGGACCGAGTTTTTCAACTCGGTGGGTCCGAGATGGTTTCGGCGGAAACCTAAACCTAGAATTTTCGAATCAAACCTAATCTACGGGCGTTTTGACTGGATAGGAGTGTTTCAATCGTGGCAAGAATCATGAAGAACACAATGTGCTAGGAATTGGACGGGGAATAGCACTGTGATCAAGTCCATACCCTAGTTCGGCGGAGACTTGCTACGGCGGCAACGGCGGGGCAGAATTCCCGTTGACGGCGACGGAGACCAGCGACTGGAGGCTGCTGGCGGCGAGAAGACGATCCGGAGACCACGAGGGCAGAGCAGGCTATCGCGCGGGCGAAGGGGTTCGGAGAAATTTCCAAAATTTTGCCCGTGACTATATATAGCCCGACCCTGTCGGTGTGACCGAGTGGAACAACTCGGTGGCACCGAGATTCATAACTTCAAGCAGTTACTGAAACTCGGTGTGACCGAAAGGTTCAAATCGGTTGCACCGAGATCGAAAACCTAGATCAACTTAATGATCTCGGTAGGACCGAAAGTGGAGTATCGGTCAGACCGAGGATCATAAAGAGGTTTTGGAAGTTTAAGTCTATGACGAATCGGGGACTCCGAGCGCTCCTCACACAGAGTGGTTCGAATCTGACTTGATCAAATTTTGTGATGCAGCATGAATAGAGTTTGAGACGAGAAAAGCATAGATAGCTAGAGGAGGTTCTTAGGCATTCTTGTCCATCCACTTGGCAAAAGAAGATAAAACCAAACAATCAAAACAACAAGTGGATGTCCTCGAATGAGTAAAATATGCAACCAGCATGCTCACACAATAAGATGGCAAATGAAATATGTGACAAGGCATGCACAACCAATTCTAGCATCTATCAAGCAATTTGCGATGACTAGGTCATCTATATATGAGTATATTGACTTAGGAGTCAAGTGAGAACACTTGATCATAGGTCATACTCATCGTTTAAGCTCAAGTGGGGTTACCACTTTTACATAAAGCATTGTTTTGTTCACATCTTTAGAGTTGCTTTAGCTCAAGTCTTAGAGTAAAGCTCCCCCTAGATGTGATATCCCCCCTAAGAGGGATGAACTAACCTTGGGTTTTGTCGATGATGACTTCATGTAGATGTTGAAGATGTGGATGCTCAATGTTGATGTAGATCACTTGGAGCTATCCATTTGAGTGAATTGCACTTTCAATACCTACATGGGTTAGTCCCACAAGGAACAAACAAGGATATCCATAGACATAGAGTGATGCACACAAAAGATGATGTCCATGAAAACTTTTAGGTTACCTTGTCCCTTGTTTTACCAACAAGAGGGTTTGTGACTCCTTGAACTAGTGCAAGATGTGGAAGTTGATTGCACTTGTTCTTGCCAAAATGATAAGAGTGAAGTATGTTGGCGGAGTCACCCTCAAGAACTCTCTAGTTCTTCTTCTTTTGGATCCACATCATCTTGATGGGAATCCTTGGAGTTGTAGTCGTACTTGATGAAGTGGAACTTGAAGTAGTCTTGGGAATCCACTTGACTAAGGTCTTAGGAGCTTCTTCAAATGCATCAATTTCCTCTTGAAGCTTGTCCTTGCCTTTTTGCTCGTAGTCTTGTGGTGGAAGATCATCTTGAGCTTGTGTCCCCTTGAAAGAAGCATACTTCTCTTGTTGAGGGACAAACTTTGTCTTGGGGTATTGATCTTCTTCCCACTCAACTCCATTGGCATTGAACTTTCGTTCAAAACCAACACCTTGATTCTTCCGGTGCATTCCTTGCTTGCGCACAATTTCCTCGAATTGCTTACTCCCGGCAAGGCTTTTGTACACTCCTTTCTCTATAATTCCCTTCAATAAGCTATTTTCTTGCTCAAGTGTAACTTGGCTAAGAGAATCATTAGTGGAATCAAGAGAACTACTAGAAGCAACAATATTGGATTTAGCATGATCATTGTTACTGCTAGAGGAAGAATCTTTCTTGTTACTAGACTTGACTTGAGGCATGTAAGTAGATAAGAGTAAACGCTTGGCAATGTAAGAAGAACTTTTCTTGCGGAGATCATCATTGATTGCTTTTAAGAACTCATGCTCTTGCTCAAGATTGAGCTTCTCAAAGCGTAATTTCTCATGAGCTCTTAAAAGTTCTCGATGATCTTCGAAGATGGTTTCATGAGCTAACTTAAGAGTTTTAGTTCTTTAGTTAGGGCCTCAATCTTCTCCTTATCATTGTCATTCGTTTTATCTTGATTAGCATGTTTAATTGACATTTCATCATAGTATTCATCACTAGAGTTGTCACCAAGCAAATCATCACCTAACAAGTCATCTTCATCACTATTGAAATCAACATACTCGGGGTGTGTTACCTTAGGACCTTTGGCCATGAAGCATCTTCCAATTCCTTCATTTGGTGAGTCAAATATGTCGTAGGAGTTGGTTGACACAAGTGCTAGACCGGCAACACCTTCATCTTGAGTATCTTCGGAGCCGGAGTAATAACTTCTCTCGGAGTGGCTGTCGGAGTCGGAGCCGGATACCCATTCACCAACATGAGCTTGATGTCTTCGTCTTGTGTAGCTCCTTGATGATTTTTCCTTCCTTTCCGAATCCTTGCTTCTCCGTGAGTATCTTCGTTCATAACGATCATCTCTACTCCTTCTCTCTCTTGGTGGTGATCCTTTGCTTCTTCTTTTTGGAGAATCTTCTCTTCTCTTGTAGGGAGCCGTACACTCATTGGAATAGTGTCCGGGTCTTCCACAATTGTAGCAGTTTCGCTCTCGACTAGAAGATCTTTTGTCATTGTAGGACCTTGACTTGGAGCTTCTATCTTTGCTTCTACTCTTGTAGAACTTGTTGAAGTTCTTCACCATTAAGCTCAATTCTTCATTGAAGTCTTGTTTCTCACTTGATGATGTAGGGGCTTCACATGAGGCTTTATAGGCACCACTTGATTTGTTGTGAAGTTCCTCTTTATCCTTAAGTGACATCTCATGAGCAACAATTCTTCCAATCACCTCCGTTGGCTTGAGATCTTTGTAATTGGGCATCATTTGGATCAATGTGCACACGGTATCATATTTTCCATCCAAGGCTCTTAGAATCTTCTTGATGATGAATTTATCGGTCATCTCTTCACTTCCTAAGCCGGCAATCTCATTTGTGATGAGAGCAAGCCTAGAGTACATTTCAGCGACACCTTCACCATCCTTCATCTTGAACTTGTCAAGTTGGCTTTGAAGCACATCCAACTTGGATTCCTTGACGGAGTCGGTACCTTCGTGCATATCAATCAAAGTGTCCCAAATTTCCTTTGCATTCTCAAGGCGGCTGATTTTGTTGAATTCTTCGGGGCACAATCCGTTGAAGAGAATATCACAAGCTTGAGCATTGTATTGCAACATCTTCAACTCATCCGCGGTAGCTTCACGGTTCGGTTCTCTCCCATCAAAGAAGTCACCTTGCAAACCAACACACACAATAGCCCAAACGGCGGGTTATGTCCAAGAATATGCATTTTCATTTTATGCTTCCAACTAGCAAAATTAGTACCATCAAAGTAAGGACCTCTACGGTGATAATTTCCCTCGCTAGACGCCATACTCTCCTAGGTTGTGAAACCAAGGCTATGACCACCAAAAGCTATGGAGATCAAAGCAAATGGAGACCAAAGCTCTGATACCACTTGTAGGATCGAAAGTATGTCTAGAGGGGGGGTGATTAGACTACTTGACCAAATAAAAACTTAACCTTTTCCCAATTTTAGTTCTTGGCAGATTTTAGCTAATTTAGGACAAGTCAAGCAATCATCACATGATTCAAGCAAGCATGCAAAGAGTATATTGGCAGCGGAAAGTAAAGCATGCAACTTGCAAGAATGTAAAGGGAAGGGTTTGGAGAATTCAAACGCTATTGGAGACACGGATGTTTTTCCCGTGGTTCGGATAGGTGGTGCTATCCTACATCCACGTTGATGGAGACTTCAACCCACGAAGGGTAACGGTTGCGCGAGTCCACACAGGGCTCCACCCAAGGGTAACGGTTGCGCGAGTCCACACAGGGCTCCACCCACGAAGGGTCCACGAAGAAGCAACCACCCACAAAGGGTCCACGAAGAAGCAACCTTGTCTATCCCACCATGGCCATCGCCCACACAGGACTTGCCTCACTAGCGGTAGATCTTCACGAAGTAGGCGATCTCCTTGCCCTTACAAACTCCTTGGTTCAACTCCACAATCTTGTCGGAGGCTCCCAAGTGACACCTAGCCAATCTAGGAGACACCACTCTCCAAGAAGTAACAAATGGTGTGTAGGTAATGAACTCCTTGCTCTTGTGCTTCAAATGATAGTCTCCCCAACACTCAACTCTCTCTCATAGGATTTGGATTTGGTTGAAAGAGATTTGAGTGGAAAGCAACTTGGGAAGGCTAGAGATCAAGATTCATATGGTAGGAATGGAATGTCTTGGTCTCAACACATGAGTAGGTGGTTCTCTCTCAGAACATATGAGTTGGAATGGTGTGTGTGTTCTGATGGCTCTCTCATTGAATGAGAAGAAGGTGGAGGGGTATATATAGCCTCCACACAAAATCCAACCGTTACACAGTTTTCCAATCTCGGTGGGACCGAATCAATAAGCTCGGTCGGACCGAAAATGTAAACCTAGTGACCGTTAGTGATTTTCGGTGGGACTGACATGCAACTCGGTAGGACCGATATGGTTAGGGTTTGGGCATAACGTAATCTCGGTGAGACCGATTACACAAACTCGGTGAGACCGAATTTGGTAATTAGCTAACCAGAGAGTTGGTCAGGCAAACTCGGTGGGACCGATTTGCTCTTTCGGTGAGACCGAGTGGAACTCGGTGAGACCGAAAAGTTACAAAGGGGAAACACTGAGTTTACATTGCAATCTCGGTGGGACCGATTCGCTCTTTCGGTGGGACCGAAAAGTTACGAAAGGAAAACAGAGAGTTTGCAACCCCATCTCGGTGAGACCGAGATCCCTATCGGTAGGACTGAATTGCTAGGGTTTGGCAGTGGCTAATGACAAGTGAAACTCGATGGCGCCGGATAGGAAGAATCGGTAGGACCGAGTTTGGCTTAGGGTTTAGGTCAAATGTGGATATGGGAAAGTAGTTGAGGGTTTTGGAGCATATCACTAAGCACATGAAACAAGAGGCTCATTAAGCAACACCTCATCCCTCCTTGATAGTATTGGCTTTTCCTAAAGACTCAATGTGATCTTGGATCACTAAAATATAAAATGAAGAGTCTTGAGCTTTTGAGCTTGAGCCAATCCTTTGTCCTTAGCATTTTGAGGGTTCCACTTTCACATCCATGCCATGCCAATCATTGAGCTTTCCTGAAATAATCATCTTGGAATAGTATTAGCTCAATGAGCTATATGTTGTTATGAATTACCAAAACCACCTAGGGATAGTTGCACTTTCAAGATCCCGCTGTTGGTTATTGACCGGAGAGGCGTCTCGGTCATGTCTGCGTGTCTCCCGAACCCGTAGGATCTACACACTTAAGGTTCAGTGACGCTAGGGTTGTAGAGATATTAGTATGCAGTAACAAGAAAGTTGTTCGGAGTCCCGAATGAGATCCCGGACGTCACGAGGAGTTCTGGAATGGTCCGGAGGTAAAGATTTATATATAGGAAATCCAGTTTCAGCCAGCGGGAAGGTTTCGGGGGTTACCGGTATTGTACCGAGACCACCGGAAGGGTCCCGGCGGTCCACCGGATGGGGCCACCTATCCCGGAGGGCCCCATGGGCTGAAGTGGCGTGGGAACCAGCCCCTGATGGGCTGGTGCGCCCCACCCAAGGGCCCAAGGCACCTAGGGTTGGAAACCCTAGGGGGTCGTTGCCCCCTGAGGGGGCATGCGCCCCCTGGTTGGAAACCCTAAGGGGGCCGTTGCCCCCGGGGGCCGGCGCCCCCCCTCCTTTTAGATGGGATCTCCAAGGGGGCATGTGCCCCCCTAGCCCCTATATATAGTGGAAGGGAGGGAGGGCAGCCGTACCTTGCTCTTGGCACCTCCCTCTCCCTCCGTAACACCTCTCCTCCCCGCTTGTGCTTGGCGAAGCCCTGCCGGGATCCTGCTGCATCCACCACCACGCCGTCGTGCTGCTGGATCTTCATCAACCTCTCCTTTCCCCTTGCTGGATCAAGAAGGAGGAGACGTCTTCCCAACCGTACGTGTGTTGAACGTGGAGGTGCTGTCCGTTCGGCACTTGGTCATCGATGATTTGGATCACGGCGAGTACGACTCCATCATCCCCGTTCACTTGAACGCTTCCGCTCGCGATCTACAAGGGTATGTAGATGCACTCCTATTCCCCTCGTTACTAGAATACTCCATAGATTGATCTTGGTGATGCGTAGAAATTTTTTATTTTCTGCTACGATCCCCAACACCTCCTCCGGGAAGAATTCATCCTACCGTAAACACCTCTGTGAGCTAGAACACATCATTGCAACTCAGGAGGCTGATGAAAAAAAAAGGCAAGTGATATGTTTCATGAAGAGCTGAATGAAATACGTTTTACCCATATAGTAGAAACTAAGAACTTAAGAAGAGGCAACTAGAAGAGATTGAAGATTTCAGAATGGATCAGCGGAATAAATCCAGTGTCTTTGAAAAAAAGGAAAAGACATATGGAGGCAATGCTCAGTCACCTGTTAAGGAAGTCCACACAGCCAGCACAAGACAGTGTCTGAAAAACACCGACGGCCTCATGCTTATAGTCAACTTAATTTTACTTTGTTTGAGAGTATGTCCTCTGCTTCTCCTTGTAAAATGTCAGGATTCACTTATAATGGAAGATTTGTTGCCAATGTTTGAAATCTCATATTCCAACGAATGAAATTTTCAATATATTTTACTAAAATTACAAATTAAATAAATATTCACTAACAAAATTAATGATAGATGAATTACAGTTTTTCTCCCTACGAGCGACGATAATGGTGATGTAAATGCATGTCGTCAACAATGTCTGGTCCCACTTGTAAGCAGCCACATTAGCATCTTCTGGGCCCATATGTCAGCAGCTTTGACTAGTCAAAATTGACGCCTAGTTATTACTGACGGAACCATCGGTGATAAAACCCACGGCGGACCCACATGGAAGAAGCGACATCAGCAACTTGTTGGCCCCACCTATCTGAATCTTTGACTGGTCAACTCGCCCGGACCGATCACCGATGACGAATTATCGTCGCCAAAATGATCTTACGTGACAGATTGGGCTACCATATGTGACATTCTGGGTCATCACTGAAAACGGCCATCGGTAACATTATTTGGTTCGTTGCCTAAAATGCGATCTTGC
Organism: Triticum aestivum; assembly: GCF_018294505.1. NCBI lineage: Eukaryota > Viridiplantae > Streptophyta > Magnoliopsida > Poales > Poaceae > Triticum > Triticum aestivum. Next base: position 183,200,386 of record NC_057800.1, read on the forward strand.
GTGATGTAAAAAGTGGTACCGTCAAAATTTTATTTTCCATGACAGCGCTTCGGTGACGGTGGGGGCGACGGCTAGAAAACGTCACAGTGGCATTTTCCGCGACGAAAAAGGGTTATACGTGACACAAGTGTAACGTCGCAAAATAGACGAAATTTTGTATTGACAAAACTCTAACTTCACATGCTTTTTTGTGAATGAAAGCGACAAAATGTAGCTACTAACTCTATGATGGGGGCGAGTTATTGATGCTCTATTCGTATGATGATGACATACTAATATTTGGGACCCCCCCCCCCCGGCTCAAAGTCATTGACGAGGTTAGAACTTTCTCATCTCAATGTTTTGAGATGAAAGATCTTGGAGAAGTTGATGTTATCTTAAGCATCAAGTCATTGAGAAATGAAAGTAATGGGATTACTCTTGTGATATCCCATTACATGGAAAAAGTGTTGAGAAAATCTGGATATTTCAATTGCAAACCTTCTCCAACTCCTTATTATCCTAATGTGTGACTTTGTAAGAATGAATAAGATACTAGAGATCAGTTAATATATTCTCAAGTAGTTGGCTCGCTCATGTATTTAGCTAGTGCCACAAGGCCTAACATCTTGTTTGCTATTAGCAAACTATGCCATTTTGGTTCAAATCAGGGAGATAATCATTGACATGCTCTTGAGAGAATAATCTAAAGGGGACCATGAACTATGAGATTCACTTTAATGGATATCCCAGAGAACTGGAAGGGTAGTCAATGAGATTGCATAATATCTAGTAAGCTCATGAAAGGACAAACATACGACTTGTATGCTCCACCCCGTAGGATAGCCTTGGCATCCATGTGCCGGGAATGTCATTCAATGAAACTTGTTCATACAAGACATACAATTCAAGGAATAGTCCATTTGTCAGTTGTGGATAAGTATAACTGCTTGTCTAGGTGGATCTCAACCTTAATTGTTCTCCACTAAACTACATGTATATTAAACAATGCAATCATAACAAATGTAAATGTGCCTATGTGCCTATGAGATATGATGGGAGATTATTAATATTTATGGTTCTTGGCCCATTAAATATTGTACCTCAAACTAGTTTTTTTTTAAATACCGAAGACCCATTTGAGTTGCATGGGAAGTGTGTAAATTTAGTAAGTTGTGCTAGAAGAAGAATCACCAATATAAAAGGTGATTTGTTGTACTGCTCCTTGTAGCATGAGAAAAAGAGCAATAACGAGTGTGCGCTCACTCGCTCGCGCATCATGTTTTATGAATCGAGATTGAGTTTGGGCTAATGTTATGCATCTTGCCGAAAGAAGAAAAAAATTGTCTTGCAATGCGCATACATATCAATACTTTAGCTTAATATCAATATATTTTGTACTTCAGAGAGTTCTTCCACACCTGTCAGTTACATCTCTTCACTCTCCCACATATCCCCTCCATGAAGAGGAGATGCGGAGGAGAGATGCTACACATGTGCAGACAAGAGGCATAACACACATTAGTAAACACATACACACACTCCATAGAGTTCCTGTGGGTTGAGTTGCTTCTCCAGCGATCCCATTTAGCGACCGCGTGCACCATCGTCCAGGAGAGTAGGCCTCTGAAACCATCTCCCTTAGAACCTGCACACGGTTAGAGACGGTAATGTTTTTGGATAGTGTCTCATCGCGTCTGATCGCCTAAGTTCAACTACATCCTTGATGTTCGTCTGCTTGCTTCGACTCCTTCCTCTAGCGGAAAACCACCTTGTTTTTACTAGAAGATGCGATTGCAGTGGAGTTTCCAATGTCCTCATATGTTCTAAACGTTTCTCCATTCAGATGTTCATTTGATCCATATGTTTACATCACATGTTCCTTGGGCTAGGGTAAACCCTCCCCTCTAGGCTTCGTCGGCGAGCCCGGATTCGCGTCCCCTTGCTACCTCTTGAGCACTGCGTTGGTTTTCCCTTGAAGAGGAAAGGGTGATGCAGCAAAGTAGCATAAGTATTTCCCTCAGTTTTTGAGAACCAAGGTATCAATCCAGTAGGAGGCCACGCACGAGTCCCTCGCACCTAAAAAACAAATAAAATCCTCGCAACCAACGCAATAAAGGGGTTGCCAATCCCTTCACGGTCACTTACGAAAGTGAGATCTGATAGATATGATAAGATAATATTTTTGGTATTTTTATGATAAAGATGCAAAGTAAAGAAAGCAAAATAAACGGAAAAGGAAATAGCTTGTTGACGGAAGATTAATATGATGGAAAATAGACCCGGGGGCCATAGGATTCACTAGTGGCTTCTCTCGAGAGCATAAGTATTACGGTGGATAAACAAATTACTGTTGAGCAATTGACATAATTGAGCATAGTTATGAGAATATCTAGGTATGATCATGTATATGGGCATCACGTCCGAGACAAGTAGACCGACTCCTGCCTGCATCTACTACTATTACTCTGCACATCGACCGCTATCCAGCATGCATCTAGAGTATTAAGTTCAAAAGAACAGAGTAACGCTTTAAGCAAGATGACATGATGTAGAGGTATAAACTCATGCAATATGAAATAAACCCCATCTTGTTATCCATGATGGCAACAATACAATACGTGCCTTGCTGCCCCTGCCGTCACTGGGAAAGGACACCGCAAGATTGAACCCAAAGCTAAGCACTTCTCCCATTGCAAGAAAGATCAATCTAGTAGGCCAAACCAAACTGATAATTCAAAGAGACTTGCAAAGATAACCAATCATACATAAAAGAATTCAGAGAAGATTCAAATATTGTTCATAGATAAACTTGATCATAAACCCACAATTCATCGGTCTCAACAAACACACCACAAAAGAAGATTACATCGAATAGATCTCCACAAGAGAGGGGGAGAACTTTGTATTGAGATCCAAAAAGAGAGAACAAGCCATCTGAGGGAGTCCTGGATTAGGGGGTCCTCGGACAGCCGGACTATATCCCTTGGCCGGACTGTTGGACTATGAAGATACAAGATTGAAGACTTCGTCCCGTGTCCGGGTGGGACTCTCCTTTGCATGGAAGGCAAGCTTGGCGATTCGGATATGTAGATCTCCTCCCTTGTAACCGACTCTGTGTAACCCTAGCCCCTCCGGTGTCTATATAAACCGGAGGGTTTTAGTCCGTAGGACAACAAAAATCATACCATAGGCTAGCTTCTAGGGTTTAGCCTCTCCGATCGCATGGTAGATCAACTCTTATAATTCTCATATCATCAATATCAATCAAGCAGGAAGTAGGGTATTACCTCCATCGAGAGGGCCCGAACCTGGGTAAACATTGTGTCCCCCGCCTCCTGTTACCATCCGCCTTAGACGCATAGTTCGGGACCCCCTACCCGAGATCCCTCGGCTTGATGGCTCCTTCGATCATCGGCAATGATGCGATCCAGGGTGAGGTTTTCCTCCCCGAACAGATGTTCGTATTCGGCGGCTTCGTACTGCGGGCCAACTCGCTTGGCCATCTAGAGCAGATCGAGAGCTACGTCCCTGGCCATCAGATCAGGTTTCGAAGCTTGAACTATACCACCGACATCCGCGGAGAATTGATCTTCGACGGATTCGAACCCATGTCAGGTGCACCGCACAGTCATGATGGGCACGATTTAGCTCTGCCGATGGACAGTGTTCGGGAGATCACACCTATACCTACTCCGGCCCTCAATCCGGAACAGATCGCGCCGTCCGAGGATAGGTGTATGGACCCCGCCACGGAGGCCGCACACTCAGCGGCGATAGAGCCGAATACTGACTTCACCTCCTATGAGACCTGTGTTGCCGGACACTCGGATTCGTCCCCGGCCACAGACTCCGAACCGCTTGCATCCGTGCCCATCCGATCTGATTGGGCACCGATCATGGAGTTCACCTCCGCGGATATCTTTCATGACTCGCCCTTAGGCGACGTGCTAAACTCATTACGGTCTCTCTCCTTGTCAGGAGACCCTTGGCCGAACTATGTCCGAGTCGAGTGGGAAGCGGATGGCAAAGAAATTTGTTCCCCATCCACCACCCACTTAGTATCCACTGTCGACGACCTAACTGACATGCTCGACTTCGACTCCAAAGACATTGACGGTATGGACGACGATGCGGGAGACGAACAGGAATCACCGCCCACAGGGCGCCGGACTGCCACCTCATCGCATGATATATACATGGTGGACACCCCCAAAGAAAGCGATGGCAATAAGGCAACGGAGGATAATCCCCCCGAGAAGCAATCCAAGGATCGGTATCATCGGCGCTGCTCTAAGCCCCGCCATAGCAAAAACAGCGATACCGGCACAGGAGACAATAACGCTGCAAATAGTGCCGAAGACGAAAACAATTCCCTCCAGCCAGGCTTCGAGCAGGAGGATGGGCAAGCCAGCCCTAAGGAACAGGCATAACACGGAGAATTAGAGGATGACAATTACATGCCTCTCTCCGAAGACGAGGTGAGCCTCGGCGACGAAGAATTTATCGTGCCTGAGGATCCCATCGAACAGGAGCGCTTTAAGCGCCGGCTTATTGCGGCAGCAAAAAGCCTGAAGAAAAAGCAACAACAGCTTCAAGCTGAGCAAGATATGCTAGCGGATAGATGGACTGAGGTCATGGCTGCCGAGGAACACAAAATCGAGCGCCCAATCAAAAGTTTCCCAAAGCGCAGGTTGCTACCCCAACTTGAAGAGGAAGCATTAAAGCCCGCGCTTCCAGCGTATGATGCGGCAAACCGGCCACCTCGTGACCGGGACAAAGTGGCATATAAGCGCAAAGTCCAGCCAAGGGATATAGTCCGGCTAAACAGGCCTTGTCAGACCTGCGAGACGTATTGGAAAACAAAGCAGGACACAAAAGATTGATCTTCGCATCACGAGGGCGCGCCCCAACACATGACGACGACCGTCATGCCGGATATACCAAAAGCAAATCCGGCCGGGACGAACACAGCAGACAAGACTCGTACGAACTGCGTCGTGACATAGCCTGACACAGAGGCACCGCACACCCCCTATGCTTCACTGATGAAGTAATGGATCATGAATTCCTAGAAGGGTTTAAACCCGTGAACATTGAATCATACGGTAGTACTACTGACCCCGCGGTATGGATAGAGGATTTCTTCCTCCACATTCACATGGCTCGCGGGGATCATCTACACGCCATCAAGTATCTCCCATTAAAACTTAAAGGACCGGCTCGGCATTGGCTGAATAGCTTGCCAGCAAACTCCACCGAAAGTTGGGAGAACCTGGCAGACGCATTCCTGGATAACTTCTAGGGCACATATGTGCGACCACCGGATGCTAATGATTTGCGTCACATAACACAACAGCCCGGAGAGTCAGCCAGGAAATTCTGGACCCGGTTCCTAACCAAAAAGAACCAAATCATGGACTGTCCGGATGTCGAAGCCCTAGCGGCCTTTAAACATAACATCCATGATGAGTGGCTCGCCCAACATCTTGGCCAAGAGAAGCCAAAGTGCATGGCAGCCCTCACGACACTCATGACCCGCTTCTGCGCGGGCAAGGATAGATGGTTGGCTCATAGCAACAACACAGCAAGCAACACTGGCAAATCAGAGGCCAGAGATAGCAACGGCAAACCCCGGCGCAACAAACACAAGCGCCGCAAACATGGTGAAAGCGCCGAAGACACGGCAGTCAATGCCGGATTTAATAGCTCTAAGTCCGGTCAGCGGAAAGGGCCACTCAAAAATGACAATTCGGGTCCGTCTAGTTTGGACCGCATACTCGACCATCCATGCCAAATTCATGGCAAACCAAGAACACCAGCCAATCATACCAACAGAGAATGTTGGGTCTTCAAACAAGCTGGCAGGTTAGGCGCCAAAAACAAAGATAAGGTGTATCAAAGCGATGATAGCGACGAGGAGCCCAGATCACCGAACAGGGGGAAAAAGAAATCTCTCCAGCAAATCCAAACGATGAATATGGTAAACGCCACCCACACTCCCAACCCGGATCGGATGCACACCCTTAGGGATGTCGACCTAACGAAACCAGTCAGCCCGCAATACAAACTAGGGCCGATCACCTTCAACCAAATGGATCGTCCGGTCAACACCAGTCACGGCAATCCAGCCTTACTAGTCCTCGACCCAATAATTGCGGGTTCCACCTCACACGAGTCCTTATGGACGGAGACATCAGTCTAAATCTGCTTTACCAGGACATAGTGCGCAAGATGGGCATCGATCATTCGATGATCAAACCCACTAAAGCCACCTTTAGAGGTATTATACCACGCGTGGGGGCCAGCTGTACCGGCATCATCGCCCTCGAGGTAGTCTTCGGATCACCAGACAATTACCGTGCCGAAGAGTTAATCTTCGACATCGTCCCCTTTTGCAATGATTATCAGGCACTACTTGGGCGAACTGCATTCGCTCGATTCAACGCGGTGCCACATTATGCCTACCGTAAACTCAAGATTCCCGGTTCGCGCGGCGTCACCACGGTTAATGGCGAGGCCGAACTCTCCCTCGGTACCATAGAGTACGCCGCCACTTTAAACAGCAGAAGCAATGGAGGGCACCTTTCAGTCAAATCTTGATTCGACAGCCGAACCCCTGGACACATTCAAAGTAGTCCGAACTACTTCACGGCAGGATAGCCCGACTCGTCCAGGGCTCAACTAAACAATCTGGCGAAGTCCAGAACATGCCACATATCGTGGCTCAACCGCTCTCCGGCACACAAATATTTCTTACATTCGCTTTGCAGGCTCACCTTTGCGCAGACCGGGACTGGTGACATGGTAATAGCTCGAACGCACTAGGGAATCTTTAGATATTCCTCGTGACGTCCATCCGACTACACTCCGGATCTGCACACAGCTACTTCCTCCCTGGTCCCAGCAGGTTCCACATTCATATTCCCCTTTTTATCACATTACCTGTACTCATACGCATCGACGTATCATTCAAATACAACATGTGGATTTATATGACGCATATTTGCTGTTATTTCTTATTGAAACTCTTTTGTTAAGTGGCATCCGTACACCGTGATATGCCTTTGCCAGGGGCTTCATTTTACCCATAATACGGCAATAAAGTCCGAACACCTTCACGGAAGTTCGGCACCCCGAACTTATAGCATTATATGCATCAGCTCCGAATCATGTCTTGGGTCAAATGTTGGGTTTGCTCGGCTCCCATGTTTTGCTGCCTTACGTTCCACTATATCGGCTAAGGCGGCACAGGGAGAACTACTGCGATTGTGTCCCGGTTCTTCCGGATGAGCACCTCAGTAGAGAAAGCCGAAAACTGACTGTCATGATACGGCGAGAGCTGGTCAGCTGTTCGAGAGGTTGTAAAATCTTTAAGGATTTCTCCCACATAATGCCATAACCAATGCAGCGTGCGATGGATCGTTTCTTCTTCCGATCAGGTGCCTATAGGGCCCCTCGTGTGGTCTTCCGAACACCAGGGGCTGCGCCTACCTTCCTAATGCTCCTATGGCTAAGTGAGAATGATAAAGCCCTATAGTCCGATTGCCTGGTTCGCTGTGCTGAACACCTCCTTCAAAGGACCCAAAACTAGGGTAAAGAGTGATCAGGTTTATCCCGAACACCCTCGTATTTCTTACGAGGGGGCAGAAGCCGACGACTGGCCAATTCTCAGGTTTAATATATAAAACGGCTGCACAGGAGGGTAAACTTTTATAATAGGCAATAAATAATAGAAATGACCTTGTTCACACATTACAAAGGACAACATGACTATATTCATGGAAAACAATGTCCTTGGTGCATTGCTCCGCTGCAAGGCAGGATCCTTTCAGGACACTTTCAAAATACAATTCGGGCTTGCGGTACTCCTTTCCCTCTGGCGGACCCTCGGTCATCAGCTTTTCAGCATCCATCTTCCCCCAGTGCACCTTTGCGCGGGCAAAGGCCATTCATGCACCTTCTATATAGACCGACCGCTTGATGACGTCAAGTCGAGGGCAGGCACTAATAAGTCGCTTCACGAGCCCGAAGTAGCTACCTGGAATCGGCTCGACGAGCCATAGCCGGATAATCAAATCCTTCATGGCTAATTCGGCTGCCTGCAGTTCGATCAGCTGTTTCAGTTGATCGGTAAAAGGCACCGGATAATTCGGTGCCAGATACTGTGACCAGAAGAGCTTATCCACAGTATTCCCCTCTTCGACTCGGTAGAATTGGGCGGCATCCGATATGCTGCGAGGAAGTTCCGCAAATACCCCTGGAGAAATCCAAACTTAAAATTTAAAGCATAATTTTCTCCTCAAATACTTTCTTTACATGGAGGAAGACCTTACCCGCCGTGATCTCCCTCGCCTCTTGGATCTCCTGCAGGGTGCCTTGGGTTTCCCCACAGGCATTGCACACGGCTTGATGAGCCCTGGTGAGTTCGGATTCTTTCTTCGTTAAACTCTTCTCTAGGGTCTCGCATTTTTTCATGGCCTCTTGGAGCTCTCGCTTAGCTTCCACAACCTTGGCCTCATGCTTCTCACGAAGAGCCTGCTTTACGGCTGCCTTTTCCTCGGCCTCGGCAACAACCTTCTTCAGAGCCTCGACTTCGGTCATCACCCTTGGCACAAATCATGACACATATTCTATCATACTGAAAATTCGTTCACACTGAACGCAAACAAGATTTGTGCATACCTTGTTGATCTTCCAACTGCCTTAACTGGCCAAGCTCCGCTTCGGCCCGCTCCAGACTTTGATTCAGTCCGGAAACCTCTGGGGTATGAGCGGCAGTAGCCGCTACAGACGCCTGCTTACAAAAGGAGAGAGATAGATGTCATCAAATGAGTCTTCCTGCAAAAAATATATTTGATCCTCTGTCCGGTTCTTTCGTTCACCGGATAGTGTATTAGGGGCTACTATCCATACTATGACACTCTTTGAAACTGTATAAAAGATACCTCAAAACCTCTTATAAGGCTGATACAGGCTTCATTCAGTCCATTTTCAGTGGACTGAATCTTCTCAATCACCGCACCCATAAGGGCATGGTGTTCATCGACGACGGAGGCGCTCTTCAGCGCTGCCAATAAAGCACCCGGCGCCTCTGGTTGGACAGAGGTTACCGGTGGAATAGGGACGCCCTCTCCAGCCGAGGAAGGCCGCCGGCTTGATTCCGGAGCCGTATGGGTCTCCGAAACTGTGTCCGGCTGGGGGCCGAATTCAAGATGGTCCCCGCCGTCGACTCTTATGGGGATCTTCTCCCCCATGTCTCCGGCCCCTGAAGTTTGACCTCCCGGTGCCGCCTTCAAGATTTTCTCCGCCCCTCCTTGGACGGAGTCCCTCTGGAACGAAGCCTCGGTGTTGAACACACATTTGGGGGGAGGGGCCTTCGGAGGCGTCCCGCTCTCCATAGCATCCGAGCTTAGCAAGTCCTCTGTCGAGGACTGTTCGGAACGGGACCCCATCGGACTACAAAAAATATGGCCCGGGTTAAAATACTATGCCATGATGGGTCCAGACACATGAACATGTTCGGATTTTATATACTTACGAGTTCACTAGGGGCTGGGCCCTAGGATCCCACGCCGGGCTGCTATCGGCAACGGCAGTGGACTCTTTCGGAAGAAGAGTTTTTCCCCTTTTAAGCGACTCGGCCTCCAAGTGTACGGAGGCTGTCCTCTTCTTTCTTCCCCCGTTGGGGATTTGTCTTCCTCCTTCTCCTCGTCCTCTTCGGAGGCGGGACGGGCACGGTGATGAAGGCCGCCCCGGGTATTTTTGGCCCTCTTTTCGGTCTTCTTCTCCGGCACCTTGTAAGGCGTCGGGTCGAGCATCTTCGTCAGAAGTGGGCCGGCCGGTTCTTCGGGCAGCGGGGCCGGACATTGGATCCGCCCCGCCTTCTTCGTCCAGCCCTAGGAGAGTTGTGTAAAACACATTAAGCATTTCCCTTGAGTTATGCGAGTAAAACATATGATAACTAACCGAGCTTGCAAGGCGGGACAGTTGGTACCTGCGGTCCTCGGCGGAGTCCGGCCATGATTTGCCGAGCTTAAAAAGCACCTTCCAGATGTCTTCGTGCGAGGAGCCAAAGAGCTCTCGCAGGGTCTGGTGCTTGGCCGGGTCGAATTCCCATAGATTGCAAGTCCGATATTGACAAGGTAGGATCCGATGGACTAACATCACCCGGACTACATTGACAAGATCGATATTCTTGTCTTCCATATCCTTGACGCGCGTTTGGAGCGCCAACAGTTCGTTGGGCGAAGACCAGTCCAGGCCCTTCTTGAGACATAAGCCGCAGAGGGGCTCCGGATCGGAACTCGGGAGCAGCGGCCCACTCCACGCTGTGCGGCTCAGTGATGTAAAACCACTCCTGTTGCCACTCCCTGACGGAATCATTGAAGGCACCTGTTGGCCATGTGACGTTGGGCATCTTGCTCACCATAGCGCCCCCGCACTCAGCGTGCTCATCGCCCACTACCTTGGGCTTCACATTAAAGATCTTTAGCCATAAGCCGAAGTGTGGCGGGATGTGGAGAAAAGCCTCGCACACGACAATGAATGTCGAGATGTTGAGGAAGGAATTGGGGGATAGATCATGAAATCGATCCCGTAATAATACATGATGCCGCAAACAAATGGGTGGAGGGGAAACCCTAGCCTGCGGATAAAATGAAGAAGGAATACGACCCTTTCATGGGGTTCCAGGGTAGGGACGATCTGTCCCGCCGTTGGGAGATGGTGGCCGATTTTCTGGGCTAGATACCCGGCCTCCTGAAGTTTCTTGATGTCCTTCTTCTGGACGATAGAGGCCATCCACTTGCCTCCTGCTCCGGACATATTTGGAGTGGTTCTTCGGAGAAAATGCGAACTTGGGCACCGGAGCTTGAGTGCGCAAGAATGGATGGGCAGAAAAGGAGAGGGCGTGGTTGAAAAAGAGGAGTCCTTGTCCCTTTATAAGGGCGGTAAAACCTGTGTGCCTCCCCACTTTCCTGATAAACTCGCTTATTCCCCAAACGTTGGGATTGATGGCGCGGTTGGGTTACCCACGCCCGTATTGATGAGGATTCCGTGATAAGGCGACACGATCTCTGCTTCGACAAGACGTGCCAAGAAAACCGCCTCGCAATATGTGTAGTGGCTGGTTGATAAAAAACGGTTCGAATAATAACCGGGGCCATGGCGTGATGTCACGTTATGAAAAGTTGTCAGCAGATTAGATTTGTGGAAATATTATACTCTCTACGATGGTATGTGGAATTTGTTTTGCAGAGCCGGACACTATCCTTGTGTTCAAAATCTTCTATGGAGTATTCGGAGGAGGAATCCGCCTTGCGTATTCGGAGGAGGAACCCGCCTTGCAATGTCGAAGACAATCTGCGCGTCGGACTCATTGTCATTGAAGCCTGGTTCAGGGGCTACTGAGGGATTCCTGGATTAGGGGTCCTCGGAAAGCTGGACTATATCCCTTGGCCGGACTGTTGGACTATGAAGATACAAGATTGAAGACTTGGTCCTGTGTCCGGGTGGGACTCTCCTTTGCGTGGAAGGCAAGATTGGCGATTCGGATATGTAGATCTCCTCCCTTGTAACCGACTCTGTGTAACCCTAGCCCCTCCGGTGTCTATATAAACCGGAGGGTTTTAGTCCGTAGGACAACAACAATCATACCATAGGCTAGCTTCTAGGGTTTAGCCTCTCCGATCTCGTGGTAGATCAAGTCTTGTAATACTCATATCATCAAGATCAATCAAGCAGGAAGTAGGGTATTACCTCCATTGAGAGGGCCCAAACCTAGGTAAATGTTGTGTCCCCCGCCTCCTGTTACCATCTGCCTTAGACGCACAGTTCGGGACCCCCTACCCAAGATCCGCCGGTTTTGACACCGACACCATCTAGCTAATAACTATGGACCCGAAGATTTGAAGTAAACTACTCACACTTCATCGAAGAGGCAATGGTGTTGGTGTAGAAGCCCTCCGTGATCGATGCCCCCTCCGGCGGAGCTCCAGAAAAGGCCCCAAGATGGGATCTCACGGATACAAAAAGTTACGGCCTTCTTTATTTGGGCCTTCTTTTTTTATTTGGCCTTTCTTTTTTGGGGACAATACTCTATGAATGATGATCATCACACTTCTATTTATTTACAACTCAATGATTACAACTCGATACTAGAACAAAGTATGACTCTATATGAATGCCTCCAACAGTATACCTGGATAGCAATGATGCATGAGTGACTTGTACGAAAGAATTATGAACAATGGCTTTGCCACAACTAAAATGTCAACTACATGATCATGCAAAGCAATATGACAATGATGGAGCGTGTCATAGTAAACGGAACGGTGGAAAGTTGCATGGCACTATATCTCGGAATGGCTATGGAAATGCCATGATAGGTAGGTATGGTGGCTGTTTTGAGGAAGGTATATGGTGGGTGTATGATACCGGCGAAAGGTGTGCGGTATTAGAGAGGCTAGCAATGGTGGAAGGGTGAAAGTGCGTATAATCCATGGACTCAATATTAGTCATAAAGAACTCACATACTTATTGCAAAAATATATTGGTTATCGAAGCAAAGTACTACGAGCATGCTCCTAGGGGGATAGATTGGTTGGAAAAGACCATCGCTCGTCCCTGACCGCCACTCATAAGGAAGAGAATCAATAAATAATTCATGCTCCAACTTCTTTACATAACGGTTCACCATACGTGCATGCTACAGGAATCACAAACTTCAACACAAGAATTTATCAAATTCACAACTACTCAACTAGCACGACTCTAATATCACCATCTCCATATCTCAAAACAATTATCAAGTATCAAATTTCTCATAGTATTCAACACACTCATAAGATTTTTTTAGTAATCTTGAATGCCTAACATAATTAAAGAAAATTACCATGCTGTTTTGTAGGACTCTCAAAATAATCTAAGTGAAGCATGAGAGAACAATAGTTTCTATAAAACAAATCCACCACCGTGCCCTAAAAGATATAAGTGAAGCACTAGAGCAAAAACTATATAACTCAAAAGATATAAGTGAAGCACACAGAGTATTCTAACAATTTCCGAATCATGTGTGTGTCTCTCAAAAGGTGTGTACAGCAAGGATGATTGTGGAAAACTTACAAATAAAGACTCCAATAATACAAGACGCTCCAAGCAAAACACATATCATGTGGTAAATAAAAATATAGCTCCAAGTAAAGTTACCGATGGAAGTAGACGAAAGACGGGATGCCTTCCGAGGCATCCCCAAGCTTGGGATTTAGGTGTCCTTAGATTATATTGGGGTGCCATGGGAATCCCCAAGCTTAGGCTCTTGCCTCTCCTTGTTCCATAATCCATCAAATCTTTCACACAAAACTTGAAAACTTCACAACATAAAACTTAAAGTAGAAAATCTCGTGAGTTCCGTTAGCGAAAGAAAAAAAAACACCACTTCAAGGTACTGTAATGAACTCATTCTTTATTTATATTGGTGTTAAAACTACTGTATTCCAAATTCTCTATGGTTTATAAACTATTTTACCAGCCATAGATTCATTAAAATAAGCAAACAACACACGAAAAACAGAATCTGTCAAAAACAGAACAGTCTGTAGTAATCTGTAGCTAACGCAAGTTCTGGAACCCCAAAAATTCTAAAATAAATTGCTGGACGTGAGGAATTTATCTATTAATCATCTGCAAAAATAATTAACTAAATAGCACTTTCCAAATAAAAATGGTAGCAATTCTCGTGAGCACTAAAGTTTCTGTTTTTTACAGCAAGATTAAAAAGACTTTCCCCAAGTCTTCCCAACGGTTCTACTTGGCACAAACACTAATTAAACACAAAAAAACAACCAAAACAGAGGCTAGATAAATTATTTATTACTAAACAGGAGCAAAAAGCAAGGAATAAAAATAAAATTGGGTTGCCTCCCAACAAGCGCTATCGTTTAACGCCCCTAGCTAGGCATAAAAGCAAGGATAGATCTAGGTGTCTTTAGTTGGTAATTATTTAATGAGAAATCTACCACCCTTAAGAGTTTCTTTCCTTTTATAAATTATTAAACTTCTAGGCACAAAATTGAAACAATCATTAGTAGCAAACGGTTCCTTAATGATAGCAAAAAGATTGGGATGAATACTTATAGATTTGAGATCCGCAGTTTCCTTGCTAGATGATTCACCCTTATTTTTAGGAACATACATAAGCTTGGAAATTTTAGTTGGAGGACTTAGAGTATTCTTTACGGAAGAAAAGGCGGTTCCCAAGTGGGTAATGATACCCTCAAGTATATCGATTCTAGTGGAATCCTGATTTATTCTTTCATTAACTATGGGTTCCTTCTCCTTAATATTTTTCAAAGTGACTCCTACTTTAGATCCATATTGAGTAATTTGGTTGTGGATCTTTTTATCCAAATTTTCAATTAACTCTACGGTAGCAACTTTATTTTCAATAATTTCAAGTTTTTGCATTACATGCTCCAAAGTTAACATAGTTCCATTAACCAAAAGAGGGGGTGAGCCAAACAAATCTATCATAGCATTATAGGAATCAAAAGTGTGGCTACCCAAGAAATTACCCCCGGTAATGGTATCAAGGACATATCTGTGCCAAGGAGTAGTGCCTACATAAAAATTGCGGAGAAGAACAAAAGTAGATTGCTTTCTGGTAGATCTATTTTGAGCATTGCAAATTCTGTACCAAGCGTCTTTTAGATTTTCTCCTTCCCTTTGCTTAAAATTAAGAACTTCATTTTCGGGAGACAACAGAGAAGATAGGGGACTACCCATAACGACAAGCAAGCAATCCAACACACAAGCAAACAAGAGACGGGCAAAAAGAGGCAAATAGAGAAAGAGGAGTAGGACGGAGAGAGGGGCGAATAAAACGGCAAGGGTGAAGTGGGGGAGAGGAAAAAGAGAGGCAAATGGAAAATAATGTAATGCGGGAGATAAGGGTTTGTGATGGCTACTTGGTATATTGACTTCTGCGTAGACTCCCCGGCAACGGCGCCAGAAATCCTTCTTGCTACCTCTTGAGCACTGCGTTGGTTTTCCCTTGAAGAGGAAAGGGTGATGCCGCAAAGTAGCATAAGTATTTCCCTCAGTTTTTGAGAACCAAGGTATCAATCCAGTAGGAGGCCACGCACGAGTCCCTCGCACCTAAAAAACAAATAAAATCCTCGCAACCAACGCAATAAAGGGGTTGCCAATCCCTTCACGGTCACTTACGAAAGTGAGATCTGATAGATATGATAAGATAATATTTTTGGTATTTTTATGATAAAGATGCAAAGTAAAGAAAGCAAAATAAACGGAAAAGGAAATAGCTTGTTGACGGAAGATTAATATGATGGAAAATAGACCCGGGGGCCATAGGATTCACTAGTGGCTTCTCTCGAGAGCATAAGTATTACGGTGGATAAACAAATTACTGTTGAGCAATTGACATAATTGAGCATAGTTATGAGAATATCTAGGTATGATCATGTATATGGGCATCACGTCCGAGACAAGTAGACCGACTCCTGCCTGCATCTACTACTATTACTCTGCACATCGACCGCTATCCAGCATGCATCTAGAGTATTAAGTTCAAAAGAACAGAGTAATGCTTTAAGCAAGATGACATGATGTAGAGGGATAAACTCATGCAATATGAAATAAACCCCATCTTGTTATCCTCGATGGCAACAATACAATACGTGTCTTGCTGCCCCTACTGTCACTGGGAAAGGACACCGCAAGATTGAACCCAAAGCTAAGCACTTCTCCCATTGCAAGAAAGATCAATCTAGTAGGCCAAACCAAACTGATAATTCGAAGAGACTTGCAAAGATAACCAATCATACATAAAAGAATTCACACAAGATTCAAATATTCTTCATAGATAAACTTGATGATAAACCCACAATTCATCGGTCTCAACAAACACATCGTAAAAGAAGATTACGTCGAATAAATCTCCACAATAAAGGGGAGAACTTTGTATTGAGATCCGAAAAGAGAGAAGAAGCCATCTAGCTAAAACTATGGACCTGAAGGTCTGAAGTAAACTACTCACACTTCATCGGAGAGGCTATGGTGTTGATGTAGAAGCCCTCCGTGATCGATGCCCCCTCCGACGGAGCTTCGGAAAAGGCCCCAAGATGGGATCTCACGGATACAGAAAGTTACGGCGGTGGAATTAGGGTTTTGGCTCCGTATCTGGTAGTTTGGGGGTACGTAGGTATATATAGGAGGAAGGAGTACGTCGGTGGAGCACTGTGGGCCCCATGAGGGTGGAGGGCGCGCCTGGGGGGTTGCTTTCTTGACGTAGGGTCCAAGTTCTCTGGATCACGTTCATTCTGAAAATCACGTTCCCGAAGGTTTCATTCCGTTTGATATTCTTTTTCTGCGAAACTCTGAAATAGGCAAAAAACAGCAATTCTGGGCTGGGCCTCCGGTTAATAGGTTAGTCTCAAAAAATAATATAAAAGTGTATAATAAAGCCCAATAATGTCCAAAACAGGATATAATATAGCATGGAATAATCAAAAATTATAGATACGTTGGAGACGTATCACCCCTCTGCCTGCCACTCCGGCAGCCGGTGGCGGGGAGGGAATCCCGGTGCCTCCGCCCCGGTTAGTAGTTTAGGTTAGGGTTTTTTAGTCCTCACAGGTGCGGCGCTCGGATAGATGGCGGCGCTTCTTCTTCGAGTTTGTCTTCCGGGCTCCGATTCTCCTTGAGTTTGTTCATCTGGACATAGTCGGCGGAGCTCCGGCGTGGATTCCTGCCATCCCCTTGGACGGTGAGGTTAGGGTTTCTCGTCATGTGGCGAGATTTGGTGTCAGGTGTTTCAGATCTATTCAGGGGTTCAACGACGGTGACTGCAGCTCCAGGGTGCTGGTCCTTAGGGGGCACTTGCACGAAGAATTTCCGGTTGTCATCGACAAGCACTAGTAGAAAACAGGACTTTGGTCCAAGCTCAATCTACACATTAGTCCCGGTTCGAGCGGCTAGGGCGCTGGGCACGCATTAGTCCCGGTTCAAATGGGACCTTTAGTCCCGGTTTGAGCCAAGAACCGGGACTAAAGGTAGACCTTCAGTCCCGGTTGGAGCCACGAACCGGGACTAAAGGGGTTTTGAAATTTGTTTTTTGTTTTTCCATTTGTTTTTTGTGTTTAGTTTCTATTTTAAATTGCTTATATCGTTTAGGATATTTAATGTTTTTGAGTGATTCTTTTTGCATTAGATTCAAAATTTTGTCTAGTTTCTGTTTGTGCCATTAGTTTTTAAATTTGAATGATTTAAATATGAATTTGTTCAATTTTGCTTCAAACCCTAATTTGCAAATAATTTGAGTTTAAAAATAGTTTTTAATTTAATTCTTTTTGCTCCTAGTCACATGTTAGATTGTTGTCACAATAATATTTATTTGGTTATTTTTGAATAGTTTATATTACAATTTTAATTAAAATAGTATTGTTTTGCTTATATAGTTGTTTTAGTCCTTTAATTGTTGTTTCCAATTATTTTTAGAATGCGACTCTGGCTTGGTTAACCTTAGTTGTGACTCTGATTGAGACGGTGCTAGCAGATGTAGTCGACAGTAGGATTGGATGGACACCATGTTGTAGTATTCTTCTGTTGGACACCATCAAACTCTAACCACCCTATTGCCATTTCAGTTTTGAAAAAAATAAGAAAATGATAAAAACATCAAAAAATAAAATCCTTCGAGATGTAGTTATGTTACTACATCTACTATTTAGGAAATTTTAAAATCATAAATTTCGACATGTTTTGCAAAAAAGTGTTATGAAAAAGTAAAGCGGCTACAACTTTTGCATACGATGTCGAAAAAAATGTATAATATATCAAAATGTTCAGCACGAAAATCCGGTTCCGATTTTGACCGCCGTAGGCCATTTTGCAAATTTTTAGAATCCTCAAATTCTGAAAACAAAAAAGTTATCCTCAAATTTGTGTTTTTTGAATTTTTGGTCAAACTATGGTCAAACTACTTATTCAAGAAATATTAGTGTTACTAATTAATTGTTGTTTTTTAAATATTAGTTACAAACTCAAATGATGCTTCATGCTCAAGTTCAACTCCTAATGGTAAATAGGATTGACAGCTTACTATTGTCAGGAAAACAACAAGTGCAGACTTGGAAACTAGGGAGAATAGAACTCGAAAGTTAAGCATGCTTAGGCTGGGATAGTGAGAGGATGGTGACCAGCTGGGAAGTTAGACGATTTGGAATGAGTGATACATACTTGAGCAGTGATGAGGGCCACGTGGAGATCCTTTAGTCCCAATTCCTAAGCAATCCGGGACTAAAGGTTTTGGCCTTTAGTCCCGACCATTTAGTCCCGGTTCCAGAACCGGGACTAAAGGCCCTTTGGAACCGGGACTAAAGGCCCATTTTCTACTAGTGAAGGTCAAGCCGGTTCCGGTAGGAGGGCGGCGACAGCAGCCCATTGGCGGCTCATTCTGACGGCGGTAGTGATCGTTTAGTGGTCTCGGAATCTTGATGTAATTTTTCTTATATTTGAGGTGCTTTGCCCTTCCGGTGAACTTTGATGATAGATTTGAATCATTTTCGCAAAAATTTACATGTTCCTAGTTTGTTATATGTGATTTGTGATGTCGGTAATCTTGTGAATCTGTATCAAGTTTAACCATAAACTGCCTACTTTCAGCCTCCATGCAGAAAATCATTCGTGTCACATCTTGTGTGTTTTTTTTCCGGCAGGTTCAACTGAACCTTTTAGGGTGTGTTTAGGGCACATCTAGATGTGCTTTAGTTATTGCACATCTAAGTGAGTGAATCAAGCATAAAGAGAAAAAGAAAAAAGAGAAAGAAAATCAGTTTTGCTAAAGCATATCTAGATGTGCCATAAGATTGCACATCTAAGTCATATGTCATTGATCTTACATTGAGATTCGTGTAAATATTTTCTTTCTCTTTTTTCTTTTTCTCTTTATACTTGATTCACTCACTTAGATGTGCAATAAATAGAGACATCTAGATATGCCCTAGACACGCCCAAAGAAAATATTCACACGAATCTCAATGTAAGATCAATGACATATGACTTAGATGTGCAATACTTATGGCACATCTAGATGTGCTTTAGCAAAACTGAACCTTTTACCTCTGTAGTTTGCGGTTTCATGAATGAGATCGGGTTACGTTCCTCTAAGCGAAAATGATCTAATGTTCACGGCTTAGGTATATTTGGTATGACCCGTGTATGATGTGTGCGTGACATGGCTAGACAAGCAACTGGGTCCTTTGGACTCAATATTCTCGGCATGATTCAGGTATTCTTTGCTTGTTTCGTGGAAAGAAAATACCGTACAAGAAACTACCTTTTCCCCGGAAGGCGCGTTGAACAAGAGACAGGGACGACTAGCGCCCGTTTGGTGTACAGATTATGCATCTAGCTGGATCCAGTTACAGCCTCGTATTAGCGAAGGTCCGTTTGTAGAATATATAAATTAGGTCATGCACGTATATGCGCATGCAAAGTTTAGATAAGCTATCCCTTAGATAAGCTGTAGCTCTTCAGGCTGGGCGAGGCCATGCAAACATCACTTTCTGTCTGAGAAGCCAATTTAGCAGCTCTTATATTTCTTTTTGCATGGATATGCTAACACCACCGAATGCTTAGTTTTTCTTACCTAATTATTATCACATCTAGTGCCGCTTGTTTGGTCACTCCACGGCGTGACGTGGCCACCAACTGACTAGCTGATCTTTTAGCACAGTCGGCATCCGCCGTGCAGCCTCGGATTTGATCCACCTGTCATTAAGCATCGACGTGACTGGAAAGATCATATATACATGCACTATAGTTTGATGAGACGACAGATATTGCTCGGCTCAATTGGCTGAGGCACCCTGAAAAGGAGAGGAAGCTCGCCAGCTTGCCGAAATGAGCTGGCTAATTTTTTTACCGGATGTCCGAGTGACCGACAATCAGAGAGACCCATTGCACGTACACGATCGCAGGATCGACCGGGAGCGAGAGTGGCAATGGTCCAACCATTCTAGTCCAATCCTTTCTTCCTATTATCTCTCTCGTTGCAAAAGGGCAGGCAGAGGCATTATCACGCGCGATATCATCCATTAGTAGAGACCTCATATTGCCAGCGGGGTACAAGCCCACCGGTCGCCCTAAAGTAGTCTTGCGTGGCGTCGAGGCGACCTAATTATCAAATCGGGAATGACCATAAACGAACCAGCCCATCTTGCTTTCAAAAAAGAAAAAGAAAAACAACCAGCCCATCCAGTTCGACCATGCGCGGCGAATAAGCCATCGGCCTGTGCACACCCATATCCTCCGGTCAGTGCATGCAGCAGCAGCTTGCACGGCCGCACCGACGCTACCAGATGAGGAGGCAGCGCACACGCCTACTTTGCGCCACATACATTGTGGCCTGCTGCACAGATAGATTTCGGATCCTCCCGCACGGACTCCATACTAGGAAGAATTGCAGAATAATTAAGCGCCTATATGACTTGGTTGCGATCCAAGTCAATTCCACCGTGATCGTTACTTGCCACCCCTCCTCGTCTCCCCTCTCTGCCCGTTACCTGATGTGTTGCACCGTAAGACAACCGACCGGATCTTCGTTAGGTACCATTTTTTTATTACTCCATTCGATATTTTGTACTAAACCAGCGACAAATAACATGAATCAGAGGGAGTGGTATTATATTTTTGGTTACTAAAGACTTCATCCTATGTTTGGAAAAAAATTTAATGTTGCATATGTCTTGTCAAACCAGTCGCGGAGCTAGCAGAAGATCTCGGTGTGTGTGTGTGGGGGGGGGGGGGGGGGACTAGAAATATGCATCTTTGGGGGGTGGGAGGGGGGAAATGACTAAACTTTTCTTAATGTAACCCTCTAAATTTTTTCCCCTTCAGTAATTAGGCTACGACTGGGGGCAGTGGCACCCCCAGAACTGCACGAAGCTCCGCCGCTGCGTCAACCTATCATCGGTGGTGTTAAACTTTTGTTTTGGAATCATATTACTAAGAAAATGTACTTATCAACTTATATACTAAATGTGATACTTGTTGTCTATAACACCGAGGTACAAGTATTTTCAGTGATTTGGATAACAGAATGTTTGATTATATTAGTATTGGATTTGTATGCTGAGAAAAAATAACATCAATGATATCCAATCCAACATGGCAGAAAAGAATTTCTTCACAACCTACCTAGGCCCAAAAAACTAAGTGAACATTAGCGGCAAATGTATTTCAAACAAAACCTATTATGAAATAGTATGTATCTATATAGGACCGGACTTAGAGTTTTCACCAGGTATAACAAACTAGGATCTGACTTAGAGTGGAGTCCGTGTGGGAGCATCTGAAATCTATCTGTGCAGCTCCAGGGTGAAAACTCGTCAGATCCTAGTATGTTATACCTGTCAATGATGATATTTTTGCATCGTTAACTTGTTGAAGGCATTGCTCTTGCTCGTATTCTATCTTCATGGTGAAATCCTAGGATTTGCTCGTTGGTGGTTGGAACCGCCGGAGGAGTTGCTACTGAACAACCTTTCTCAATGTCCTTGTGATGTCAAAAGATGATTGGTGCGAATATAGTCGTTGTTGTAGTTTATCAATTAATGTTTTGATCGCTTTGGAATTTCTTTTTCCTTTTCTTTTTTCTCTATCTAGGCGTAGCTTCGGTCTTGTATGATTTATTATTTGGTTGCCTAATTTATTGTGCGTGCACGCGTTGGTGTTGGTTTTGTGCATTTTAATCATGCAGAGGCCGGGTATATGCTCATTGTGTTTCTATCCCGTGATGTTTCATTTTGAGTTAATAAAATCCATGATGTGTCAAAAAAATATTCCCTCCATTTTTGTTTATATAGAGCTCAATTCAAAAATCTCACCAACCAAGTTAGGTGCTAAGTGGTGGGAATAATTTTATAGTTTGCAAAAGTACTTAATTAGCGGGCTCGTTTTCCACAAGAAATTGTGTTTACCAATGTATTAATCGCAATGCATGCATGCGTGGCCAATAAATGACCAAAAAAATTTACATGCATCGTTGAGCTTTCTCTTAATCCTTGTATCCAACGATTTAATGCACATTAAAATCTAAACATGGGAATGAGAGCAATAAAATTAAGACTTGCATCGGACTGGTAGTGCTCCATACTCGGCAGGCGTCCTGGTTGGGACCTCAGGTCTTAGATGTTTAGGTTTGGCTGCGATGTCTGTTTGGTATTAGGCTCAGGCTATCAGCGCCTCTTCATTAATTGGATAGGTGTAACGACAGTTGTTGCTTAGACGGTGGCTTTAGTCTTACTGTTGTATGACTTTGTAAGGTCTTGTGAGAATAATTAATAAAGTGGCTGCATGCATCGCCTAGATGCAGAGGCGGGGGGCCTCCTCCTTTTTAAAAAAATAAAATAAAATTGAGACTTAGAAACCAAATTCTCGGAGACAATCCCTATAAACGAGAAAGAAGGGGGGGGGTATATATCAATATAAAAGGTACAAGTTCGCAAGATTTAGTTAATATGAACCATCCATCTAATTCTGATCCAACGGCTATCAATTAAGGTGAACACTTGCAAAGTATATGTCTTTAATTGGCTAGTTGGCATGCATGATACTAGATATGATACTTCTATTACGGGCAGCTTGAGCTAGGGAAAGTCTCGCCATCTCCTCCTTAGTTCATAAACCCTCACAATAGTAGTTTCGTCTCATTGAATTTCCGAATAAAATAATATGTTAATTACGATTCTCTAAAACCATTATGTTATATCAAACATGAACATGGAACCTCTTCAATGGTCTCATGCATTCTGAGTATCTTCCATTTTTGAATATGGGTACTCGATCCCACTATCATGATTTGCAAGGCTAGTAGTATTTTAATAAAATTTTGACCATTAATTTTGCCAAAATAAATATTAGTTATATGTCATAAAAAATATGTCATTAGATTCACGTCCAAGAGAAGCAGCCGTCGGTACTTTGGTGCGATAACATTGGTGCAATGTATTTGTCTTCAAATCCAGTCTTTCATGCTCACACCAAACATATCGAAGTTGATTATCACTTTGTCAGAGAACGTGTTGCCCAGAAACTGCTTCTTATCAAGTTTATCTCCTCCAAAGATCAACTTGTTGACATCTTCACGAAGTCACTGCCTCTTCCTCAGTTTGAAGGCTGTAGGCGCAATCTCAACCTAATGAATTCTTTTAAGCACGGTTAAGATTGAGGAAGGGTGTTAGACTCTGTATATACAGAGCCCCACGTGTAATTGTACTGTACATTATATGTACCTCTCTATATAATGAAAAGGCCACCCCACGTTGGAGATGTACCACAAACCCTAAAACCCTTGTCTAATAGTCTCATTGGCAGAGAAATTCCGAATAAAAATAATTTTTTAATTACAATTCTCTAAATACATTACGTTATATCAAACATGAACATGGAACCTCTTCAATGGGCTAATGCATTCTAAGTACCTTCCATATTTTGAATATGGGTACTCGATCCCACTATCATGACTTGCAAGGTTTGTAGCATTTTAATAAAATTTTGACCATTAATTTTGCCAAAATAAATATTAGTTATATGTCATAAAAAAATATGTCATTAGATTCACGTCCAAGAGTAGTTTCCAGTCAGTGACATAATTTCTGTTGCCATTTTGTACTTGCATTTGATCTCGGTGACTTGGGCATTTCTGAATAAAGTTTCAGTGAATACATCGAATCATGCAAAGGATGGAAGAATGAATAATGATGTTTCTATCATCTGAAAGGTGTACAAGTACAGAAAGGCATGGTACCCTACAGAAAGCCACTCAGTACCTATCTCGCAAATCAGAGCCAGCATTAGCCAAGAATACTTTCCCAAAATGTGAATTCTCAGCTGCACCGCAGAAGTACCAGCATAGCATTTTTTATCACATCACACAGCCCAAGTGCCCAGCCTTGTATAAGATGAAAAACCAATGGCTCGAAAAGAAAAGCAAGAACCGCCGCCCTCGGTTACTGCCTAACCCACATGTTACCTAGACCTCAACACTTGAGACTGTCAGACTGCAGGCCGGTCACACTCCTCATCGCCTTACCTTGCTAGCCCCCCTATAAATACCGAGCTCCCCTACAATGCAAAGCAAACCACATTCTCCTTCCCCCCTTCCATCGATCGATCGATCCATCACGATGGAAACCAGCTCCGATTCCCTTAAACCCTTGGGCCCCAAGGGCGCCGGGCTGGCTGAAGCTGGCGACGGCGGCACCATGTTGAAAGCGTCGACGGCGCCTAACAAGCCTCCGCGGCCGGTGGCTTCCCGGTTCGCGATGCTGACGCGGTTCCACGCCGGATACTTCCGCATCAGCCTGGCGCTGAGCGGGCAGGCGCTGCTGTGGCGCACACTGAGCGACAGGTCCACGGACCCGAGCGCGCTGCATCCCTTGGTGCAGTCCCTGCCGTCGGCGGCGTTCGTGCTGCTCTGGTCGCTGGCGCTGCTCACCCTGTTCGCGCTGTGCGTGCTCTACGTGGCGCGCTGCGTGGTCCGGCTCCCCGCCGTGCGCGCCGAGTTCCGGCACCACGTCGGCATGAACTACCTGTTCGCGCCCTGGATCTCGTGGCTGCTGCTGCTGCAGGCCACGCCGTTCCTGCGCCCGGACGCGCCGTCCTACCACATGCTGTGGTGGGCCTTCTCGCTGCCCATCCTTGTCCTGGACGTCAAGGTCTACGGCCAGTGGTTCACGCGCGGCAGGAAGTTCCTGTCCATGGTGGCCAACCCGGCCAGCCACATGACGGTGATCGCGAACCTGATGACGGCGAGGGCGGCGGCGAAGATGGGGTGGCACGAGGGCGCCGTGGCCATGTTCGCCGTCGGCGCCGCACACTACCTCGTGCTGTTCGTCACGCTGTACCAGAGGTTCCTCGGCTCCGACTCGCTGCCGGCCATGCTCCGCCCGGTCTTCTTTCTCTTCTTCGCCGCTCCGAGCATGGCGTCCCTCGCCTGGTGCTCCATATCCATGTCCTTCGACACCGGCTGCAAGATGCTCTTCTTCCTCTCCATGTTCCTCTTCGCCTCCCTGGTAATTACGACTAGATCACCTAACATTACGTTATTATTACTGTACCTTTCCTTTCGATCCTCCGGTAAACTCAGCCGCAAGTCTAGAGACGAGTCTATACGAATGAGGTAGTGTTACAAAGACGCGGGAGAAAAAAATGGAAGGAGAGTGCACATCGAGCGTTCCATGCATCCTGTGGGGGACTTTTCTCAGCGTCTCTCCATCCATCGCTTTTGCTTTTGTTAGTACTCCCTTACTAATCGCAAAAATGAATGTATCTATATATATTTTAGTTATAGATATATTCATTTTCGAGACAAATATTCCGAACGGAGGGAGTAATTGGTTGGGTAAAATAAAGGCATATATACTCTAGTTTTTATTAGAGTTTGAGATTGCTAGCCAGGGCCTGCCGCATGTTGTCCGGAAAAAAAGCTCCAACTAGGATCGTGTAGGTCTACAGGACGCCACTAGCTGCCACGCGAACTGCAAACTCGATCGTCTCCTTTTATCTGTACCTCTGTATAATAGGATATATTTCAATGAGCAAAAATAAAATAAAATAAAACCTAGGTTGAGTTGCATGGCCACTCACATCACCAAGCCCCCAATAGATCATACTGGATCACATCAAAGATCATATAGTGCCTACGGACGCATTGCCAACTAATCATGCTATAGCTTGTTAATAACATCTTCTTCTCGTAAAATAATTATTTTAAGAGAGAGAGAGACGTAAACATTTTTGTTGTTGTGTCGCATGCAGGTGTCCCGGCCGACGCTGTTCAAGCGGGCGATGCGGCGGTTCAGCGTGGCGTGGTGGGCCTACTCGTTCCCGTTGACGTTGCTGGCGCTGGCGTCGGCGGAGTACGCGCAGGAGGTGAGGGAGCCGGCGGCGAGCGTGCTGATGCTCGCGCTCGCCGTGCTCTCCGTCCTCGTCACCCTCGCGCTCATGGTCTTCACCGCGCTCCGGCCCAACGACCTGCTGCCGCACGACGACCCCTTCTTCGCCGCCACGCTGCCCGCGCGCTAGCTATGTTAGCATGCATGTGCAGACACGCGGATTCTGGTAGCCCGATCATGACGTGCCAGCCCGTTTCATCAGACGTGTACAGATGCACTTTGTACGTACAGCAGGATCGGGACGTACGGCGGTAGACGTCGTCTATACGATGCGTGTGTTGCATATATCTGTGTCAGTGTGTGCGCGTGTACATGTAATGTACGTAATGCCAGTTAGGGGTGGAGACGTGCACGTGGTGTAACGGTATGATTCTTTTTCGCTGTCACGTACCCTGGGGAATCGGGATGATGCCGATCGGGAGTCCCAGGTTCTGAGCGTACGAAATGTGCTTATCCGGTGCGAGGAAAGCTGGACGATCGAGATGCTTGAAACTAATCTCTTGTCCTGTAGTATCTCAGTTCTCAAGCGGTGGTCCTCACGTGGGTAGCTACTTGAGAAGGGGACTGATCGACTTGATAGTCTTAGGACAGCTCATGTGCTTGGTTGATCGTTCATTTGTGTCTCCAAAGTGAGGAGACTCTAGTGAGAGCATTGCCACCCGCTCGCCCCACTCCCGTGTTGCCTCTATTTGGCGACACGGGGACAACTCCCGTGCCGCGACTTCCCACCCCCTCCTTTTCTTCTCCTCGCCGCCGCCTGAGGAGCCTGAACGGGCTTCGGGCGGGAGGGAGGGGGGAGGGGGGGTCTCTTTGGAAGGCGGCGTATGGATCTTGACAATCCGTCGAGTTTCGACAGGCCCGATGCTGGTTTGGCGGGGACGGCCACGGATTCAGTGGACAGGAAGGGGGGGTCTCTTTGGAAGGCGCGCGTGTGGATCTGGCTTGACGACCCGTCGGGTTTTGACAGGCCCGATGCTGGTTTGGCAGGGACAGTCACGGATCCAGTGGATAGGAAGGGGGGGGGGGGGGGGCTTGGCGCATGCCGACGCTTTGGCGTGCTTATGCAGGTGCGCGGGAGGAGGTACGGTGCGCAGGGAGCGGGCGCGGAGTCGGTGTTGCTGGTGGCGCGAGGTGGAGGTGCGGGGGCTGCGTTGGCTGCAGGCTGGCGTGGATCTGACAAGGGCACCGCCGTGGTGCTTGTGGATGTGCATGCTGAGGCAAATGGGGAGGCGGCTACCGCGGGACGGGCTCCCTCGGTCTGTGACCAATATGAACGCTCCGACCTCCTACAGGCGCCCGGTGGTGCGCGCGGCGGACATCGGCGCCTCTGTTATAGGGCTACGACTGGGAACCGTGGTTGTTCTTGGCCTCAGGCGGCACTCCTCTATACCCTAGTCGGCATGGTGCCCGACAGGCTTTTGGAGGCTCGTGCTGCGACCGGTGGCCCTCGTTCTGGTCGATGTTCATGGATCCAGCGGTTAGAGCTGATGAGTGATAGTCGATGGCATCTGCGATGAGCGGTCGGTTGTGGTGGTTGCTATGTGCTCCTTGGTCGTCGGACCGGACCGTGGTGGTAGTGGTTGGTGGACTGGCCGGTGCAAATGTGAGTTGATGTGCGACTGAGTTGGTGTTGGGAGCTTGGGTGAAGAACCTGTCTCGGTTGTGGCCATGACCAGCTATGGCGGCGACTATGGACGTCACTAACCTTCCTGGAAGCATCAATGCATTGTTGCCACACCCCTCCCGTGCGGATTGCTGCAGCTCATGGGGAAACCCTTGATCTTGATTAATGAGATGATGGCGGCGCCTTTGTGTCATACCCTGTGGCTTTGTCCTTGGAGCTAGGCACTAGCGAGCGGGACTTGGGGAAGGCGGCGGTGATGGCTTTCTATAGCAATGATGATGATGGGGGCGATGTCAGAGACGTAGCTATGGTTGAGGTAATCGGCTCTTCTCCTGTATGTCCGCGGGGATGCCTTGGCTGGTTTGCTGCTGCGAAGTCGAAGCTGCAGTGGCGGGTCCCGGTGGCGTGCGATGACGGTAAGTAGGTGGTTCATTCAATGATTTTCGGAGGTGCCAGTCGTGTCTAATTCTCTTTCGTAGTTCTCCGTCAGAGCCGGAACTGCAATGTTTGGTCGTAGGAGGCTAAGAACTGGCAGGGACTTCATACGTCTCCACATGACCTCTACAGTGTTATTGATGTCGATGATCGCCTGAGGCGAAGCGGGAGTAATTACCTTAGGGTTTAAGGATGACGATGATGCCTCTAGGGGAGGAGTGATGACGATGACGCCTCTAGGGGGGGGGGGAGGAGTAATGACGATGACGCCTACGTGTTGTCTTGACGAGGCCCTCTTTGGAGTGTCGTGTGTGTGTGGGGGGGGGGGGGGGGGGGTATCTTCGTGTGTCGCTCAACGGTTGTGATGGTTTTCGCCCGACTCTCCATAATTAAGTGGGCAATTTGTTTTTTGCTCGGTTTTCTTAAGAGCAACTCTTTTCTTCTTAATGAATGCAGAAGCCTCTTGTTAAAATAACATCTACCACTCCTCTCCATATCTGTAAGTCGATTTTCTCTTTTTTGGATCCATATACTGATGTTAATATGTGAAAAGCCAAGGGAAGAGGATTTGTGGCACGCAAGTGCTGGGGCACGCATTGTCCCTCGTGCCCGCTTTTTTACTTTGACTTCCAATTTTTGAAATTTTATTCTTTTAAGCAAAAATTTTAAATTAAGTTATATTTTCATATTTGTGTTTTTCGTGACCAACGCTTTCAAATAAGGTCCATTTTGAATATATCTTGACGACTTAAAAAACATACTAAGTTTCAATACTAGCGACCAATAAAAATCAATTATTTTGTGTTTACGACTGACAAATAAAATTGTTTGAAATTATATCTTTGAAACATGTAGAAACTTGGCAGTTTTAGATGCATAAACAGTTAGTTTCATCATTGAAATTTAATTTTTTGAGAGGTTTTCTTTGTTATTATGCCCTCATGCAGGATTAAAGTATGTGCGTCTAGGGCATATCTAGATGTGCTATAGTTATTGCACATCTAAATAAAAAAATCAAGCATAAAGAGAAAAATAAAAAAATAAAAAGAAAATATTCACATGAATCTTAACGTAAAATCAACGATATATGATTTGGATGTGCAATACTTATTACACATCTAGATGATTTAGTAAACTGTTAAAGTATGAATCACGAGACAAAACAAACGGACGGCGAAACTTGGCAGGTGAGTGTCCCACTTAAGTGCCCCTGCGCATTTCCGAAGCTAGGGGCCCGTGGTGAAGCCGTGTTGCTGTTCCTAGCAGGAACGAGGCACGTCCCCACTAATTTGGTTGTGATTCGGTCTGTCTGATACAGGGAGGATCCACGGACGGCCGGCGTCATGATGGACCAGCGTAGTTGCTTTGGTATTGCACACAAGTAGTGACGGCTAGCAGGAGAGCGCACCATGTGTGGTAATCAACAGATGAGTACCGCTGTGGCCGTACGTCCAGTACTAGGTGATGTGTACGTCCTACATGTTTCAAAGATATAATTTCAAACAATTTTATGTCACTTATGCATCTAAAACTGCCAAAATATATGTCAAAATATATGTTACCTCTCTCTAGGCCCTAACTCTCTCTATCCCAAAATATATGTCTCAGGGCTCATTCGCTTTTTAAGGAAAACAACAGGACTCTATTACATATTTTTATTAATTGTTTAAATAAATAATACAAAGTCTTGAAAGGAGAAAAAAAAGGAGCTACACAGAGAAAAGACAGTTATATAAGCAAAAGAACAAACAAAACAATAAAGAATACAAAGAACTTATGATCCCGTGAAGGCAGATACAACCGACCTATCTATCTATCTATATATATATATATATATATATATATATATATATATACTAATTACAGACTCCTCAAAATTACCATATTAATTAGAAAATACGAACCGTTAATTTGATGGGGCTGTGTTATTACGGTGCAGATCAACCATTTTTTTAGGTATAGATCAACCATATAAATCAATTACAAAGCCCAAACACATGCTATCACGATTGCACAATATATCTACTTCACGTATATAGCCCTCAAAATTGTGTAAAAAATGCCCTCAAAATCCCTCAAAAAAGTCTATTTTCTCCACGCCTCTTACTCTCCCTGTAAAAAAAACCAATCGTACGCCATAGTCTCTCCTCCTCCCCATGGTCTCCTCCTCACGTTCTCTCCTCCCCATGGTCTCCTCCTCCCCAGAGAAAGAAAATCAATCATATCTCTCAAATTCGAGCAAGGAAATTAGGAAATTGATCTGGTGCGCTCACGGCATGGAATCTCTCCTCCTACCATGGAAAAAACAAACAAATCTCTCTCAAATTGGAGCAACCAAGTTGCGGAATAGATCAGGTTCGTTACTTATTTGACCCACAAAAAAAGGTTCGTCACTTATTTTTTTTGATTTTTTTCCTCATTTAACGTTTGAATCGACCTTATCTTTTCAATTGCATTAGGATTCATGTTTTCTACTGCGTCCTTTGACAGTCCTAGGATTCAATCCTAGATTTTCTGACATACGCGCTTTGGGCACTTCGTAGGCTACAAATGGTCAAGCAAAAGCCCGAACCCAGCTCTCCAAATAGTAGTAGGACTTCTTCGTGGCTCTGTGGACCAGCCAATTATTGCCATCCTAAGAAATTGACTTGCCTCATTCCTACATGTTTTGAGTGAATGTATATCTTCCTCTAAAAACACGGGAAATAAACAACATTCCTACGAAATCTCTGTAGGACTTCTTCGTGGCTCTATGGACCAGCCAATTGTTGCCATCCTAAGGGCAACCCCAATGCTAGACCCCATTTCGTTCGTGGGCGTCTGTTTGGAGCAGACGGATATAAAAGGTTGCCCAACTGCAGACACCATCTCACTTTTTGGTTCGTTCTGTGTTCATTTCACCCCATCTCTGGACCAAACTTGGTCGTGATTTGTGCCCAAAGCGGACAGAAAGCGGACGCTCTCTGCGTCTGTGCATCTGTCTATGTCCACTGCATGCAGATGATGCCCCATCTGTCATCCAAACAAAGGGACCCACCACCCACCCACACACCGCTCTCTCTCCTTCTTTTTGACCAACGACGCAAGACCGGCAGCCGCGGCGGGACACTCGGCGCGTAGACGAGCAACAGCAAGGCGAGTTGTGGGGCGAGGCGTGTCAGACGGGCAACGACGCCAAGCTGCAGGGCGGGCAGTAGGGCGGGGCGCGTCGGTCGGAGCAAGGATGGCGGGTCGCGGTTGGAGGCGGCGGGTGCGTCTGTCAGAGCGGAGCGAAGCGGGACGGGGCAGGGCGCGGGCGCGTCGGCCGGAGCAGGGCGGGGCATGGCTGTCACGTAGTTGGAGCAGGGCGGGACGTGACCGCGTCGGCCGAAGCGGGGCGGGGCGCGAGCGGGCGGGCGCGGGCGAGGGCGAGCGCCGGGGCGGGGATGGGCGCGAGTGAGCGTGGCTGGAGCGGGGCCATGACGCTGGCGGGGCAGGGATGGCGCGGGCGAGGGCAGGAAGGGCACTGGCATGCCGCGGGAGGGCGCGGCCATGGCACGGGAAGGGTGCGGCTCGGCGAGGCAGGGATGACTTGCGCTAGGACGACCGGGGCGCGGCGAGGACGGGGATGGCGCAGGCGGGGCGCGACCAGGGCGGGGATGGCGCGGGCGGCAGGCAGGCAAGGCTGGCTACTACTGCTGCTGGCGAGGCAGCGGCTAGCGGCGGTGAGCGGTGAGGCCAAGCGCGCAGGCGAGCTCGATGGGCGTGGGCGCAGGCTCTAGGGGCGGCATGCGCGTGGCCGGGGCTGGGGTGTGACGGGTGATACGTCTCCAACGTATCTATATTTTTTTATTGTTGTATGATGTTATTTTATTATTCTAGTATGTTTTACAATCATTTTATAAAAACTTTATATCATTTTTTGGGACTAACCTATTGACATAGTGCCCAGTATCAGTTGTTGTGTTTGCTTATTTTTTACGTCGCAAAAAATCAATACCAAACAGAGTCCAGACACAGCAAAACTTTTTGAAGAATTTTTCTAGACCAGAAGACACCTGTTGGGCCAAAGAAGTATCAGATGAGGGCTCCGAGGGGAGCACAACCCACCAGGGCGCGCCTGGAGGCCCAGCCGCGCCCATGTGGGTTGTGCCCACCTCGGCTACCTCCCGCACCGCCTCTTCGCATTATAAATCTCCAAATATTCTGGAAACCCTAGGGGAGTCGCCGAAACACAATTCCAGCCGCCGCAAGTTCTAGTACCACAAGATCCAATTTAGACACCATCACGAAGGGGTTCATCATCCTCATTGGCGCCTCTCCGGTGATGCGTGAGTAGTTTATCATAGATGGCTTCCTCTCTCTCTCTCTCTCTCTTCCTCTCTCTCTCTTGATTCTCAATACAATGGTGTCTTGGAGATCTATTTGATGTAACCCTTTTTGTGGTGTGTTTGTTGGGATCCGATGAACTTTAAGTTTATGATCAGATTTATATATACATGAAAATTATTTGAGTCTTATTTCTTATATGCATGATTATTTATTGCCTCGTATTTCTTCTTCGAATCTTTGGTTTAGTTAGGCCAACTAGATCGATTTTTCTTACCATGGGAAGATGTGCTTTGTGATGGGTTCGATTGTGCGGTGTTCTTTCCCAGTGACAGAAGGGGCAGCAAGACACACATGTATCGTTGCTATTAAGGATAACAAGATGGGGGCTATTCCTACATGAATAGATCTCGTCTACATCATGTCATCGTTCTTATTGCATATTCCATTTCTCCATCAACTTAATACACTAGATGCATGCTGGATAGCCGTCGATGTGAGTAATAGTAGTAGATGTAGGCAGGAGTCGGTCTAGTAATTTTGGACGTGATGCCTATATATTGATCGTTGCCTGGATATCGTCATAACTATTAGATTTTCTATCAATTTCCTAACAGTAATTCACGCACCGTGTGCTATTTCTTGAGAGAAGCCACTACGGCCCCTGGGTGTATTCTTTAACATATTTGCATTCTGATCTATTATTTGCCTTTGAGATCTATTTTTATTTGCTTTTATTTTTAGATCTATTATTCCAAAAAATCAAAAATACTTTGCTGCACTTATTTTTATTTGTTTTGCATTTTTTAATGCGCGTTTATTCGAGATCTATTTATCCAATCTATCACAAATTTTATCCCGTCAACTTGACAATTTCCAACGCCGTTACCCATAAGAGGGATTGACAACCCCTCATAAGTGTCGGGTTGCTAGTATTTGTTCTTTGTGTGCAGGTGACATTTACATAGTGTTGTTTGGTTCTCCTACTGGATTTATACCTTGGTTTCATAAGTGAGGGAAATACCTACCGTAGTTGTGCTGCATCATCCCTTTCTCTTTGAGGAAATATCGACGTAGTTCAAGCGACATCAGTGGGCGAAGTGCAGGCGAACGTTTTGGAGTTGTCTGCTGCATTGGGAGCCTCCAACAAAATTCAGAAACGCATGCCCATTTTGGCACCCATTGCCACTCCAAAGGACGAAATCTAGACGAAAGAGACGTTCGTTTGGGGTCTAGCGTTGGAGTTGCCTTAAGGAATTGACTTGCCTATTCCTACGCATTTGAGTGGACATGTAGCTTCCTTCAAAAACACAGGAAATGAAGAACCTTCCTACGAAGTCTTTGTACACATTTCCTACGAACCGACTGCATCTATATGAATTTTTCTATGGAATTATTGTTCCTATGTTTTTCCTATGAAAATCCTCCAAACCAAATGAGGCCTTAGCTTTTGCATTAACTTTAGTGTAAAATTGTGCTAAATGTGAGACATTTATTTTAAGATGAAAAGAGTATACTACATCAGCAAATTTCCTTTTGAGGACCACTTTGGTTCATAGAAAGCCAACTCTAGGTGTCGGCCGATCAACGTAAGTGCCAGATTGATCGCCTCAGAAGCCGTCTTATGGGGCAGTTCTTCTCTGTCGATCATCATCTCCTATGCCCAACCTCTCTCTTCCACTTTCCACCTCTTACGACGTTGCGATGCAACACTTCCTTGGAGCGTCATCACACATTCCCACGTCACGCAACACCATGATCTCATCGCCGCGTGCCTCCCATCTCGTCGTCGTGCGGCCTCAACTCCCTCACTCGCTACTCTGTCGCCCTCCACACGCAATCTCTTGAAACCTCGTCTTCATGCAATATTCATGGCTCGTGGCTCGTCCTCATCCTTTCACAGCACCGCCACACATCATCGACCTCTGCTAGCATCCCGTCATCATTCGCATGCACGGGTGACTACGCTTGCATATGTTGTCTTCACAACACCAGTCGTTGTGGGTTGCAGCGTCGATGCTTGTAGAAGTGAATACAGAAGAAAATTGGTGGAATTGTTTGATGTATTGCTTGAGCCTCATGGGCGTATATATAGAAATACATGATCAACTTGAAGTACAAGACAAGGTAGAAATAAATCCTACGCTATCATATGTTTCCTAATAATCAAGATACTAAATGCCCCGCAGCAGTCAAAACGATAGCGATGCAAATGGTGAGACTGGAGAAGAGTCTGAAGGTAAGCCAATAGACACCCACAGACTCACACACCTGTAGCGGTCGACGCATCACAGAAGTCTTGGCTGGAGTGGAAACCAACGAGGTTGCTCAGGAAAGGCAGTAGCCCTGGTCGCTGTCTAGGTAACCGAAAGTGTAGTGTGGTGTAGCCGTGGTCAAGGTAGTCGTGCCAAGAACGTCATGGTCGATGTCGAATCAGGGTGATCGGTGTTGAGGTAGTTCCCGATGGGCCGCGGGCGCCGAGTAAGTCATGGGCACTCAGAAGTGGTGTACCGGGAATAAGACGATGTTGACGAGGAATCGCGCCGGGTTTGCCAAGCCCGGGGCACGTCGTGGACGAAGGCACGCATCGGTGTTGCCGGCACCTGGAATGCGTAGACGGATGAACTCGATGCTGACAAGGCATCGCTCCAGGCTTGCGAGGCCCAGGGATACATCGTGGATGAAGGCACGCGTCGGTGTTGCAAGGACCGGACATGCATAGACGGGGGCCTACACGAACTGTAAGCCATGTCGTAAGGGCCAGCAGAGGAGGACACGACGACGGTTGTGGCGCCAGTCAACGTGGAGTAGAAGGTGACAATATCAACCATAGTTGTCGGAGTAGATGAAGTGGTCAGGAAAGATGAAGGCAACGATGGCGATGAGATGGTGTAGGATGAAGATGAAGGGGTGGAGTGGCAATGCGGCTTGGGTGAGCGAGTGGCAGCGACATGAGGGGCGGTTGATACGTCTCCAACGTAACTATGATTTTTGATTGTTCCATGCTATCATAGTATCAATCTTGGATATGCAATTATGTATCATTTTTTGGGACTAACCTATTAACCTAGTGCCCAGTGCTACTAGCTGTTTTTTTTGCTTGTTTTTGGCTCTTCAGAAAATCAATATCAAACAGAGTCCAAACGGAGAAAAAACTTTGGATTAATTTTTTCTGGACCAGAAAAGACCCTAGAACGTTCGGGAGAAGACATAATGAGCCACGAGGGAGCGACAAGCTCGGGAGGTGCGCCCAAGGGTGCCCCCAGGCTTGTGGGCCCCTCGTGGCACCGCTTGACCTAATTCCGCCTTTGTAAATTCTCAAATATCCCCCTGACATCAGAGAGCCACCCAAAATATTTTTTTTGCCACTGCAAGTTTCTGTTCTTGCGAGATCCCATCTGCAGGCCTTCTCTTGTACTCTGCCAGAGGGGGAATTGACCACAGAGGGGCTCTACATCAACCTTGCTGCCCTTCGGATGATGTGTGAGCAGTTTACCACAGACCTACGGGTCCATAGCAAGTATCTAGATGGCTTCTTCTCTCTCTTTGATCTTTAATACAATGTTCTCCTCGATGTTCTTGGAGATCTATTTGATGTAATGACTTTTTGCAATGTGTTTGTTGGGATCCGATGAATTGTGAGTTTATGATCAGATTATCCATGAACATTATTTGAGTCTTCTCTGAAATCTTCTATGCATGATTATTATAGATTTGTATTTCTCTCCGATCTATTGATTTGGTTTGGCCAACTAGATTGATTTTTCTTGCAATGGGAGAGGTGCTTTTGTGATGGGTTCGATCTTGCGGTGCTCAATCCTAGTGACAGAAAGGGACATGACACATATTTGCATCATTGCCATTAAGGATAAAAAGACGGGGTTTATTCATGTGTGGGTTTGCTTTGTGTACATCATGTCATCTTGCTTAAGGCGTTACTCCGTTCTTTATGAACTTAATACTCTACATGAATGTTGGTAGCAGTTGATGTATGGAATAATAGTAGTAGATACAGGCAGGAGTCGGTCTACTTGTTTCGGACATGATGCCTATATACATGATCATTGCCTTGGATATCGTCATGATTATTTGCTTTTCTATCAATTGCCCAAAAATAATTTGTTTACCCGCCGTATTCTATTTTCAAGAGAGAAGCATCTAGTGAAAACTATGCCCCCCGGGTCTAGTTTTTATCATATATTAAAATAAAAAATACCTTGCTGTATTTTTCTTTATTTTTGTGTTTTATTTATGTATCTATCACTACAAGATTTGATCCTTGCAATTAACCTCGAGTCATTGACAACCCCTTGTTCATGTTGGGTGCTAGTATTTGTTATTTTGTGTGTAGGTACGGCAAATGTGGTGTTGCGTGGTTCTCCTACTGGATTGATCACCCTGGTTCTTAACTGAGGGAAATAGTTATCTTTACTATACTGCATCATCCACTCATCTTCAAGGAAATCCCAATGCAACTCACAAGTAGCAGCGGCGCGACTCGGATAGGCGAGCAACACCAACACGGAGGAAGAAGAGCGGCGGCGGCTAGGCTACGAGCACAGCGACGGTGCTTGAAGTAGGCGAGGAAGAACCCGACAACGTGACGAATACTAGATGCGGATGGTGGCGTTCCCGCATCTAGGGAGGCGTCGCTGCGCATATCACATAGAAGTCAACACGTGGGAACACGGAGTGGACCGCGTGCCACGACGCTATGGCTCGAAGGGGCATTGTAGCAGCAATGCGCGGGTCGGAGCAATGACGGGGAAGTACTCGAGGCGGTGGCAAGGACAGTGTGCCACGCGCGTTATGGACTGAAGGGGTGACACAGCGGAAGCGCGAGGGTCTATGCAGCCATAGGATGACCTCATGGAGACGAGTCGACCGCGTTCCTCGACGGTACGGTCCAAAGGGGTGACGTGATGACCCACAAGTATATGGGATCAATTGTCACTACACCACAACACTTGATTGGGGGCAGTTAACTGCCAGGAGAAAAACCTATCTAAGGGCAAACTAGCTGCCGGGACATTAGTTTCTGCCGCTAAAATCACATTAGGGCATATGAACTGCCGGGAGAACTTGAGCAACAACGGCGCTGTAACTGCCGGTACATTTTACGGCCCAAAAACTGCCGGGAGAACTAAATTTCGGCCCATAGTCTGCTGGAGAGCGCCTTTGCCATGAGACCCTAAAGTCGGCCCTAAGCGCGCGCCAACGAGAAAAAAAGAGCGCGCGACTTTGGCGGAATTTTAGGCCCAAGAAGAAATACACGCGCCAGCCCTCCTGCAGTCCTGCTCCACCAGACCGCATAACCCTAAAAAATAAAAAATCAGACCGCATCTCCGCCCCCAAATCCACGCCCAATCCCCGCCACCAGACCGCCGCCGCCACCAAACCTTCCCACCACCGAAGCGCACTGCCGCCCCCAAATCTTCGCACCGCCGTCGCGCGCTGCCGCCCCCAAAGCTTCCCACCGCCGCTGCGCGGCCGCCTTCCACTTAGTCCACCGCCGGCATAGCCACTCACCATCGCAACCCCTCTGCCTCCCACAAATCGAGACCCTCCACAGGACTGCAAGGCCTCCGCCCCCAACCATCCCACCACCGACGGAAGCTCTCCAACCGAGCACTTCCGCCGTCGCCCTCCATCACGGCAGCCCCTCCGCCCCTCCGCCGCCCCCAACAACCAACCCACTGCTGCCGACCACTACTGTCCACTATTGTCGTCGCCTCACTCCATAGCGGCACCGCCGAGCACCCGATTGACACGGAGCAGCACCATCGTCGCTGAGCCACCCCACCGGCGGCCACCATCCTCGCCACCAACCTACTCACGCACTTACTCCTCGAGCAGGCCTCCCCGAAAGTTTCACCGAGCACCAAGCCGCGGGTCCGCCTCCTCCACACGTGCCCCCGAAGCAGCAGGTCGTCGACCCTCTCCTCAACATCCTTTCCGTGGACTTCACTGCCTCCTATACTTCATTTGACAGGTGATATGTTGCAATTTTTGTGCCCTTTTTTGTTCTGAATGTGCCCTCCTATACTTCAGCACTGAACTATTCCGGCAGTTAGAACAAATCAACAGTTTGTAATTGCTTTGATATGATAACGGCGAAAAAACCATGAACCAGACAGGTTTGAAGGTTCTTTGGTTGTCTAAAAACAATCACTACTACTGTTAGTATCCCTTTAGATCAAAGGACATGTACTGTTGGTGATTAACAAGTGCATACCGTAATTAAATTGGTTGACACCTGACTGTTTAGTTGAGCTTTGGAGGTCATTTTAATTTGAGATGAAACAAAGCTAATTATTTTAAGTGTTTGTTTGTTTAGTTGATGCACCTACTACCATCTTTGTTTGTGTTTTGTGAAATACCATATGTGGACAGAATAGGTGCTATGCTTTTATGATATAGATGATGACATTCTTACTGCTATTTTGGTTATTGTATTTTCTGAAATGACATGTTTCAGTTAATTATATTCTGTTGTGTGATGACATTCCTTCTTCGTATTGTATTTCTTGTTGCTTGTACTAGATACGGACGATATGCATTTTTGTTACTAGATTTTTTTCCTTAATAGAAGTATTCTTTCTTTCTCATGTTAGGCAATTTTAGTTAAATTGGTCAAGAATGGATAAGAGTGGGATGGGGATTACGATGAGATGCTCAATCTTAGTGACCATGATGAGGTTCAACCTGATGATGTTCAAGAGGAGATCGACCTAGATGATTACGATGAGATGCTCGAGTTCTTAGGTCCCAAACGACTAGAGATGTTGATGACATGCCAAGTGACGACATTGAAGAGCATGAAGGTGTGTAGCTCTGAAATCTATGTATATAGACTGTTAGTTAAATGGATGATAGCCAAGTAACTATTTTCCATGTTTAGACCATGAGTTGGATCAAGAAACGAAGGGGAAGAAGGAAAAAAAAGCACTAGAATGCACAATGTGTATGATTTCTGGTATAACTTGCCCCTTTATCTCTCGATGACTTGTAGTATAACTTTCCCCTTTATCTAATACATCACCCTTACACTCTCCATTTACACTTGCTTGAAAGCAGATGTACTATGTTGTGGATGACAAACTGAAGGATTGGCTAATGGGAAGCGCTGTGATGTATCACATGGCCATACAAGCATGTGAGCTTTTGTTCTTCTGATTGAACTTAACAATTACTATCATGGTTGATTGCTTAAGAAGCTTTTGTTCTATGTATGCAGTTGGAAGTGGACAAGTCCATGACGAAAGCAGGAATGCGACCACAAGCAAGCTGAGGTAATATGCATGTTTCTTTAAGATCGAATCTTATTCTAGCATGCTAGCTGGGTCGTTGAGGTAGAGTGGTAGGCGACGTAATCATATTTTGTTTTTATGTTTGTATGTTTCCAAGAAATTTCATGCACTCGACTATGTACAGTACTGAATTTTACAAAATAAAAATATTTCATAGAGTAACTACTGTGCTGAAATCTTTTACGTCATTCCTGGAGACTCAGTACAAATGTTTATCTTAGTAAAAAAGGAAAGATTCAAACTGAGCATGTTTTGCCTATTTGAACATGAAAGATTTTTGACTGTGAGTTAGAACTCGGTGTTAAACTCTACTATACAGTACAAAATTTCAGACTTGTTTTGGCGTATAAAACTGATCCTCATACCAGTTTTGGCTTGCTAGTCTGCTAGAGGGTATTCTCTTCAATGAACTCTATTAAAAACAAGCTAAGATGCATGAGATAGACAGAGAAATATGTAATCAATGGTTATTTCATGAGTTTCTTTTTTCCTATGATATAGAGAAACCAATAACCAATGGCCTGCCCCTGCCTATTTGTACAGAGGTTTGCCTATTTGTACTATTGTACTATGTATAGTACAGAGTTTTGCCTACTTGTATACTATTGTGCTGTTTATAGTATAGACTTTTACCTATTTGTACACAGTTTTAACTATTTGTTCAATATAGTACCGTATAGAGTTTTGCCTATTTGTTGAGTTTAACTCGGTGCAAAAAAAGATTCGAACTCAGAGTACTATATTAACTCCAGTGGTACATGTTTAACTCAGGTTTAGTCATAGCTTTCACTAGAAAGTTGTATTTTTTTAGACTAAGCAGCTTTTGCAAGTTGATTGTACAACTTTTTGTTTTGCTTATTTGCACATGAAGATTTGTCTATGTGTACTTCAAACAAATCTTTCTTGATCTATTGATGTAACCTTGCTTGCTGTGATGATGAGATGCTGCACACTTAGAAGAGTTTTATTTATGCCGACGAGTTAAAAACTGAAGCATGTCAAAATCTTTAATGTGCTAATTTAAAATTTGAAACGAGAGCTCCATTTTGAGTTTTCTATTTGTTGCAGATTTCCCTACAGAGTTGATGGAGCTTTGGAAGATCTTCAATCTGCTGAAGAGTTCGGAGATTTGGAAGATCTTCAAGCTAGTGAAGATTTGGTAGACCTATAATTAAGTTCGTAGAGTGATTATGACACTTGCTCTGCTCATTTTGCTGGTTGTTAAGCCAGTATATGCTCATTTTGCTTGTGTGACACACCCTAGAAACATATGTACTCCTTTTGTGGCACACATTTAGAAACATGATGTATTGTACCTTTTGTGGCACGACCAACTTATACATATGGCTATTATGTTAATTTATCGAATCAACTTTAAGGTTCTGGGTGAGGTCTACATTCTACTCTGATTGAAGTGTATGGATGAGACATGTTACTTTGAGTGAAATGTGTGTATAAATCGTGTGGTATGTACTGATGGTTTGAACAGAATGAATGGATATTACATAAGGGATGCCTAAAAAATAGGAAGTGAAATCTATGTGCTGGCATAAGAACTGCCAGGAAAATGAGCTTCTGCAGGTACCAAGACTGCCGATAATTGATGTTACACGTGCCTTGACCAATCTGCCGGGAGAAAGTGGACTGCCGGCAAATAGATGGGCACCGGCAATGCAACTGCCAGGAAAAAAATTATCTGCCGGGAGAAGTAATCCCCGGCAGCCGTTCTCGTGGCGGTTCTATCTCCCGGGAGAAAACCTGTCCCGTCAGTTTGTCTGCCCTATAAAGTTCTTTCTCCCGGCAGTTTTTTGTCCCTACATCAGTGTTGTGGTGTAGTGTGTAGCTCTTTTCGATAACTAAGAGTGTCGAACCCAACGAGGAGAAGAAGGAAATGACAAGTAGTTTTCAGTAAGGTGATGTCTGCAAGTGCTGAAATTGTAAGTAGTTGAGTAGTTTGATAGCAAGATAATTTGTAATGAGCAAGTAACGATAATTGTAACAAGTATGCAGCAAGGTAGCCCAATCCTTTTGAGGCAAAGGACAAGCCAAAACGGTTTCTTATGATAAGCAAAGCGTTCTTGAGTGTACACGGGAATTTCATCTAGTCACTTTCATCATGTTGGTTTGATTTGTGTTCGCTACTTTGATAATTTGACATGTGTGTGGACCGGTTCTTAGGTGTTGTTCGTACTTGAACAAACCTCATACTTATGATTAACCCTCCCGCAAGCATCCGCAACTACGAGAAAAGTATTAAGAATAAATTCTAACCATAGCATTAAACTCTAGGATCCAATCGGTCCCTTACGGAATAGTGCATAAACTGGGGTTTAAGTTTCTGTCACTCTCGCAACCCACCATCTATTTACTACTCCAGAATGCATTCCCTTAGGCCCAAATATGGTGAAGTTTCATGTAGTCGATGTTCACATGACACCACTAAGGGAATAACAACATACATACTATCAAAATATCGAATACATATCAAATTCTCATGATTACTTGCAACATGATTTCTCCTGTGACCTCAAGAACAAAGGTAACTAATCACAAATAATAATCATGCTCAAGATCAGAGGGGTATTAATATGCATAATGGATCTGAACATATAATCTTCCACCAAATAAACCATATAGTAATCAACTACAAGATGTAATCAACACTACTAGTCACCCCCTAGCAACAATCTGTAGTTCCGGTAACAAGA
Organism: Triticum aestivum; assembly: GCF_018294505.1. Taxonomy (NCBI): domain Eukaryota; kingdom Viridiplantae; phylum Streptophyta; class Magnoliopsida; order Poales; family Poaceae; genus Triticum; species Triticum aestivum. The sequence goes on from NC_057800.1 coordinate 183,242,729, forward strand.
TTGAATACAAGAGATGAACTAGGGTTTGAGATGAGATGGTGTTCGTGAATATGTTGATGGATATTACCCTCCCAAAGATGGGAGAGTTGTTGGTGATGATGATGACGATGATTTCCCCCTTCGGGAGGGAAGTTCCCCCGGTAGAATCGCTCCGCCGGAGGGCAAAAGTGCTCCTGCCCAAGTTTCGCCTCGAGGCGGCGGCGCTTCATCCCGAAAGTCTTGTTATATTTTTTTCTAGGTCAAAACCACTTCTATACCAAAAGATGGGCACCAGAGGTGGCCCTAGGAGGTGACAACCCACCAGGGTGCGCCGGGGGGCCTGGCGCGCCTAGGTGGGTTGTGCCCACCTGGTGGCCCCCCTCTGGTGTTTATTGGCTCCAATATTTCTTAAATAGTCCATAAAAATTCTCCGTGAAGTTTCAGCTCATTTGGAGTTTTGTAGAATAGGTGGCCTGACGTAGCTTTTCCAGGTCTAGATTTTCAACTACCGGAATTCTCCCTCTTGATGTGTTCCTTGTAAATTATGAGAGAAAAGGCATTAGAATTACTCCAAAAAGCATTATTATGGGTAAAAACATTATAAATAACAGTAAGAAAACATGATGCAAAATGGACGTATCAACTCCCCCAAGCTTAGACCTCGCTTGTCCTCAAGCAAAAACCGAAATCGAAAAACATGTCCACATTCTTTGAGAGGGAGGTGTCGAAAAACAAAATACGGACATAGAAGCATCATGTTGATTATTATAACATCAACAAAAATTTAACATAGGGCTTTTACCATAGAACTTGCATCATATACTTCCTATGAATAAGTAACAGTTCATCAAACAATCGAAGTAAAGCAAAAACTCTATTAGAAACCAACAAACTATGTTCTCAGTCAACTTTGCAACTACAATTCATCATCTTTTCAGGAAGGGTCACGTGTCGGAGCCTTTAGGCAAGTCCACATACTCAACCATCATATAGTGTTCTATGATTGCTAACACTCACCTCGTACCCATGAGCAAAACTTTTCAACCGGACACATAGAAAGATAGGGGCTTATAGTTTCGCCTCCCAACATGTTCACCTCAAGGGTGATGTCAACAATAATAACTCATGCTATCTATATTCAACTGGACATATGTGCCTAGATCTTTCCTCACCACATGATGCTTGCAAAAAGAGAAAATAAAAAGGAATAGAGGGAAAACTTTGACTCTTTGCATAAAAGTAGATACATAAAAGTAAAAGATAGGCCCTTCAGAGAGAGAAGCAGAGGTTGCCATGCGCTTATTTGTTTGCATGCTCAATGCCTTAGTGCAAGAGAATGTCACATTGCATTGCCCCTTAAGATGACAACCTTTATTATGCAGTCTGTCGCTCTTATGAACTCACATATTTAGAAGCATTTTTATTGCCTTTTTGCACCAATGACAACTTACTTGAGGGATCTTGCTCAATCCCTAGGTAGGTATGGTGGACACTTGAAAAAGATTTGGGTTTAAGGGTTTTTGGATGCACAAGTAGTATCTCTACTTAGTACGGAATTTTTGGCTAGCAAAGATAGGGGGCAAGCATCACATGTTAAAGGATATGACAATATGACTTCTATGTGAATATAAACAAACATAAACCATTAAGTTGTCTTCCTTGTTCAACATCAACAATTTTGGCATATAATATTTTGATGAGGGATCACAATCACAAAAGATTTCTAGGATAGTATATCTATAGGTGAATCTTCTCTTCCCTTATTAATTCTTTCATGAGTTGCATCATTGACTAATGCTATGTTTGTCAATCTCTAATAAAATTTTCTACTTATACTTTTCCTTATGTGGGGCCATAACCTACCATAGGATTAGTATATAATCTTATTAATTTATTTCCTTTCTCTTTTTTTTTCTTTATTTGCAACATGAAAGTAAAGAAAGCAAAAACTCACACTAAACTTTATTATATAACTTGCACACGATTACAATGATAGATCACTAAGCAAACTTTCAAATAAGAAAGGATCGAACTAAACTTTATTTCATCTAAAGTAAAAGATTGAACTAAGATAAGTAAAAGCAAAAAGATAGTGGGATGATATGATACCGGGGAACCTCCCCCAAGCTTGGCGGAAGCCAAGGGGAGTGCCCATACCCGATACTCAATTCTCATTTTGGTGGTGAAGGAGATGATGGTGGTGATGAAGGAGAGATCTTGTCCTTGGAGGAGCTTGAAGAGGCCATGGTAGATGGAATCTGACAAAAAGCAACAAGGAAAAAGAGAACAAAGGATTTCTCCGTGATAGGGTGATCAACAGGTTCGGGAAGTATATATAGATTTTTTATCTTGCAGAACAAGTATATGGTAGAAAAACGGAGTATGAGAAGTGCCCTAGGTGGGCACAACCCACCTAGGCGCGCCAGGCAAGCATGGCGCGCCCTGGTGTCTTGTGCCCACCAGGGTACGCTTCTTGAAAGTTTCTTTATTTCCAAAATTTTAAAATATTCCAAAACTAATAAAAAATATTTTTGCAGATTTTTTCGAGTCCGTTTACTTACCGTATCACGTACCTCCTTATTTTCACGGTTCTGGAGTATTCCGGAAGGACTCTTTTATGTGTTCTTCCGGTGTTAAAGTTTGGATAATATTACTTTCAACATTAATAGGCATACCTGGGATATAATGCTTTATTCGTTGCCCATTGACAACCTTCGGGTTAGTGCCTTCAAAATTATTTATTTTGATGGCTCTAGACCAGTAAACCTCCTCGATGACATATGGGCCTTCCCATTTCGAGAGGAGCTTCCTGCAAAAAATCTAAAACAATAGTTGTACAAAAGAACAGATTCTCCAAATTTTAAACTCACGCTTTTGGATTCTTTTGTCATGCCATCTTTTAACCTTTTCTTTGAACAACTTTGCATTTTCATAAGCTTGGGTTCTCCATTCATCTAATGAGTTTATATCAAATAACCTATTTTCACCAGCAAGTTTGAAATCATAATTGAGTTCTTTAACTGCCCAATAAGCCTTATGTTCTAACTCAAGAGGTAAATGACAAGCTTTTCCATAAACCATTTTATAAGGAGACATACCCATAGGATTTTTATAAGCTGTTCTATAGGCCCAAAGTGCATCATCTAATTTCTTAGACCAATTCTTCCTGGACCTATTGACAGTCTTTTGCAAAATTAATTTTATTTCTCTATTTCTAAGTTCAACTTGGCCACTAGACTGAGGATGATAGGGTGATGAAATTCTATGGTTAACATCATACTTAGCAAGCATCTTACGGAAAGCACCATGCATAAAGTGTGAACCACCATGAGTCATTAAATATCTAGGGACTCCAAACCTTGGGAAAATAACTTCCTTAAGCATTTTAATAGAGGTGTGTTATCAGCACCACTTGTTGGAATAGCTTCTACCCATTTAGTAACATAATCAATAGCAACTAAAATATGTGTATACCCATTAGAGGAAGGAAAAGGTCCCATGTAATCAAATCCCCAAACATCAAAAGGTTGAACAACAAGTGAATAATTCATAGGCATTTCTTGACGCTTACATATATTACCTATTCTTTGACATTCATCACAAGAAGAGACAAACTTATGGGCATCCTCGACGAGAGTAGGCCAATAAAATCCAGATTGCAATACCTTCTATGCAGTTCTATCTCCAGCATGATGCCCTCCATAAGCCTAAGAGTGACATTTCCATAGGATTTGTCCCTGTTCATGCTTGGGTACACAACATCTAATAATACCATCTACTCCTTCTTTATAAAGATGTGGGTCATCCCAAAACTAATGTCTTAAATCATAGAACAATTTTTCTTGGTATGTAAAGCTAGGTGTAAATATTTAGCAAGAAGTAATTAGCATAGTCAGCATACCAAGGAATACTATTAGCAACATTTATTGCAGCTAACTGCTCATCAGGAAAACTATCATCAATAGGAAGTGGGCCATCAAGCACATTTTCAAGCCTAGACAAATTATCAGCGACAAGGTTCTCAGCTCCTTTTCTATCAATGATATGTAAATCAAATTCTTGTAACAAGAGAACCCAACGAATAAGTCTAGGTTTAGCATCTTTCTTTTCCATAAGATATTTAATAGCAACATGGTCGGTGTGAACAGTTAATTTGGAATCAACAATATAAGGTCTAAATTTATCACAAGAAAACACTACCGCTAAGAATTATTTTTCAGTAGTAGCATAATTTCTTTGAGCACTATCTAGAGTTTTACTAGCATAATGGATAACATTCAATTTCTTATCAACTCTTTGTCCTAGAACAGCACCAATAGCATAATCACTAGCATCGCACATAATTTCAAAAGGCAAGTTCCAGTCAGGTGGTTGAACAATAGGTGCAGATATTAAGGCTTTCTTGAGTGTTTCAAAGGCTTCTAAACAATCATCATCAAAAACAAAAGGAACATCCTTTTGCAAAAGACTAGTGAGAGGCCTAGAAATTTTAGAGAAGTCTTTAATAAACCTCATATAGAAACCAGCATGACCTAGGAAACTACGAATACCTTTGATGTCCTTAGGACATTGAATTTTCTCAATTGCATCAACCTTAGCTTGGTCCACTTCAATACCTCTTTCAGAAATTTTATGACCCAAGACGATGCCTTCATTAACCATAAAGTGGCACTTCTCCCAATTCAAGACAAGATTTGTTTGTTCACATCTCTGCAAAACTCGCTCAAGATTGCTTAAACAATCATCAAAAGACTTCCCATAAACAAAAAAGTCATCCATGAAAACCTCAACAATCTTTTCACAAGTGTCAGATAATATAGCAGTCATACATCTTTGAAAGGTAGCAGGTGCATTACATAAACCAAAAGGCATACGTCTATAAGCATAGGTTCCAAATGGACAAGTAAAAGTGGTCTTTTCTTGATCAGGTTGAGAAACATGTATTCGTGAAAAGCTAGAATATCCATCTAGAAAGCAAAAGTGTGTGTGCTTAGATACTCTTTCAAGCATTTGATCAATGAAAGGTAAAGGGTAATGATCTTTTCTAGTTGCTTTATTTAATTTTCTAAAATTAATTACCATTCTATAGCCTGTAACAATTCTTTGTGGAATAAGTTCATTTTTATCATTAGGAACAACAATAATACCTCCTTTCTTAGGAACACAATGAACAAGACTTACCCATCTACTATCAGCTATAGGATAAATTATACCTACCTCCAGAAGTTTTAATATTTTCGTTCTTACCACCTCTTTCATCTTCGGATTCAATCGATGTTGGTGACCAACAACTGGTTTAGCATCAGGTTCCATATTAATTTTGTGCTGACATAGAGTGGGACTAATGCCCTTTAAATAATCAAGAGTATATCCAATAGCAGCTCGATGCTTCCTTAGAACTTTCAATAATCTTTCGTCTTCATGTTCTGAAAGGTTAGCACTAATAATAACAGGATATATCTTCTTTTCATCAAGATAAGCATATTTCAAAGTGTCTGGCAATTGTTTTAATTCAAACACAAGATCACCTTTAGGTGGGGGAGGACCTCCCAGAGTTTCAATAGGCAAATTGTGTTTAAGTTGATGACGTTGTTTAAAGAAAACTTTATCTATTTCATTTCTTTCATGGATATGTAAATCGTTTTCATGGTCTAGCAAATATTGTTCTAAAGGATCAGTAGGTGGCATAGCAATAGAAGCAAGACCAATTAATTCATCCTTACTAGGCAATTCTTTTTCATGATGATTTCTACTAAACTTGGAAAAATTAAATTCATGAGACTCATCACCAAAGCTAACACCCACAATTTGTTTCTTACAATCTATCTTAGCATTAACTGTGTTCAAGAAAGGTCTACTAAAGATAATGGGACAACAATCATCTTGTGGGGTACCAAGAACAAGAAAATCAGTAGGGTATTTTATTTTCGCATACAAGACTTCAACATCTCTAATAATCCCACAAGGTGATATGGTGTCTCTATTTGCAAGTTTAATAGTAACATCTATGTCTTCTAACTCTGTAGGTGCTATGTCTTTCCTAATTTCTTGATACAAAGTATAAGGGATAACACTCACACTAGCACCCATGTCACATAAACCATGATAACACTGATCTCCTATTTTAACTGAAATGACAGGCAGGCCAACAACTGGTCTATTTTTATCCCTTTTTTGGGTTTAGCAATTCTAGCAGCTTCTGCATAGAAGTAAATAACATGCCCATATATATCTTACTCCAAGAGATCTTTAACCATAGCAACATTACGTTCTACTGTAATTTGTTCATCAGGTTTAGGTGTTCTAACATAGCTTTTGTTAACCATAGTTGAAAGTTTAGCATGTCCCTTTATCCTAACAGGAAAGGGGGTTTCTCAATATAAGCAGAAGGAACAACTGGATCAATATTATAAAGTATAATTTCTTCTTTAACTGGTACTGGTTCTTTAATTTCTTCTTTAATAAGTGGGTGATATTTAAACCACTTCTCTTTAGGGAGTTCAACATGAGTAGAAAATGATTCACAAAAGGAGGCTACTATCTCAGAGTCAAGTCCATATTTGGTGCTAAACTTCTGAAAAGCATCGATATCCATAAAAGATTTAACACAATCATACTTAAGTTTAATACCTGACTCTTTACCTTCATCAAGTTCCCAATCTTCAGAGTTGTTTTTAATTCTTTCCAAAAGATCCCACCGGAATTCAATAGTATTCTTCATAAATGAACCAGCACAAGAAGTATCAAGCATGGTTTGATCATTACAAGAAAGCCGAGCATAAAAATTCTGGATAATAATTTCTCTTGAGAGCTCATGGTTGGGGCATGAATATAACATTAACTTAAGCCTCCCCCAAGCTAGAGCGATACTTTCTCCATCACGAGGCAAAAAATTGTATATATAATTCTGATCATGATGAACTAGATGCATAGGATAAAATTTTTGGTTGAACTCCAATTTCAAACGATTCCAATTCCATGATTCAATATCATCGCATAGCCTATACCATGCCAATGCTTTTTCCTTCAAAGATAAAGGGAAAACCTTTCGCATCACCACATCTCCGGGTAAACCTGCAAGCTTAAAAATCCACAAATTTGTTCCACATATATCAAGTGCATATCAGGATGTTCAGTTCCATCTCCTGCATAAGGATTAGCTAGTAGTTGTTCTATCATACCCTAAGGAATTTCATATTCAATATTTTCAGTAAGTGCAGTAGGTTGAGGGGTGGCTAATTGTGGTTCCGGACGAGGTGAAGATACCCCGAACAAACCCCTTAAAGGATTATTTTCCATAGTAACAAGTTAGAATAAATTTCAGCACACTATATAAATGTTTCCTTACCGAATTCCACTTACCAAAGGCGCTTCATTCCCCGACAACGGCGCCAGAAAATATCCTTGATGACCCACAAGTATAGGGGATCAATTTTAGCTCTTTTCGATAAGTAAGAGTGTCAAACCCAACGAGGAGCAGAAGGAAATGACAAGTAGTTTTCAGTAAGGTGATGTCTGCAAGTGCTGAAATTGTAAGTAGTTGAGTAGTTTGATAGCAAGATAATTTGTAATGAGCAAGTAACGATAATTGTAACAAGTATGCAGCAAGGTAGCCCAATCCTTTTGAGGCAAAGGACAGGCCAAAACGGTTTCTTATGATAAGCAAAGCGTTCTTGAGGGTACACGGGAATTTCATCTGGTCACTTTCATCATGTTGGTTTGATTTGTGTTCGCTACTTTGATAATTTGATATGTGGGTGGACCGGTGCTTAGGTGCTATTCTTACTTGAAAAAACCTCCTACTTATGATTAACCCTCCCGCAAGCATCCGCAACTACGAGAAAAGTATTAAGAATAAATTCTAACGATAACATTAAACTCTAGGGTCCAATCGGTTCCTTACGAAATAGTGCATAAACTGGGGTTTAAGTTTCTATCACTCTCGCAACCCACCATACATTTACTACTCCACAATGCATTCCCTTAGGCCCACATATGGTGAAGTGTCATGTAGTCGATGTTCACATGAGACCACTAAGGGAATAACAACATACATACTATCAAAATATCGAACACATATCAAATTCACATGATTACTTGCAACATGATTTCTCCCGTGACCTCAAGAACAAAGGTAACTACTCACAAATAATAATCATGCTCAAGATCAGAGGGGTATTAATATGCATAGTGGATCTGAACATATAATCTTCCACCAAATAAACCATATAGTAATCAACTACAAGATGTAATCAACACTACTAGTCACCCCTAGCAACAATCTGTAGTTCCGGTAACAAGATTGAATACAAGAGATGAACTAGGGTTTGAGATGAGATGGTGCTGGTAAAGATGTTGCTGGAGATTGCCCTCCCCAAGATGGGAGCGTTGTTGGTGATGATGACGATGATGATTTCCCCCTTTGGGAGGGAAGTTCCCCTGGCATAATCGCTCCACCGGAGGGCAAAAGTGCTCCTGCCCAAGTTCTGCCTCGAGGCGATGGAGCTTCGTCCCGAAAGTCCTCTCCTATTTTTTTAGGTCAAAACCACTTATATACCAAAACATGGGCACCGGAGGTGGGCCGAGGAGGCCACAACCCACTAGGGCGCGCTAGGGGGGCCTAGCGCGCCCAAGTGGGTTGTGCCCACCTGGTGGCCCCCCTCTGGTGTTTATTGGCTCCAATATTTCTTAAATAATCCATAAAAATTCTCCGTGAAGTTTCAGCTCATTTGGATTTGTGCAGAATAGGTGGCCTGACATAGCTTTTCCAAGTCCAGATTTGTAGCTGCCGGAATTCTCCCTCTTGGTGTGTTCCTTGCAAAATATGAGAGAAATGGCATTAGAGTTACTCCAAAAAGCATTATTATGGGTAAAAACATTATAAATAACAGTAAGAAAACATGATGCGAAATGGACGTATCATGACGCAACGGCAGCATGTGGGTCGGTGAAGCCGCGGGGACGACCTTGTGGTAGTGGCGTGGACCATGGGCCGCGGCACTATGACTCGAAGGGGCGACGCAGTGCAATGCGTGGGTCGATGCAACGGCTGAGACGACCTCATGCTGACGGCATGGACTGCGTCCCATGGCACTATGGCCCGAAGGGGCGACACAATGGCAGCGTGCGGGGCGATGTAGCCATAGGGAGAACCACGAGGCGGTGGTGTTGCAGCCCGACGAGGCGACGGAACGACAAATCATTGCTCGATCGGTGGAGATGCGCGCGTACTCAGAGACAATTTTCATGAGACTTTGTGGAGCCACGCGCAGACGGCTGATCGGACCAAACGCGTGGTAGAGAGCCAGCACACTGCAGTTCAGGAGGATCCGTAGGCCACGCCGACGCAGCACACCACATCTACATAGGGCGAAACATGTGTGAGCAGTCTTGCAGCCAACTGCATGGCGTGGCCCAGTGCTACACCCGAGTGGACGCTTGACGACGATGAGCAGCCGGCGCACTACCACGACAGCGACCGCCTACGTGCGCAACTGACGCGTGGTGTGCGTGGAGCCTAGAGCATTGCACAGATGCGAACAAAGTAGACATGCATCGACAGACAGCTGCGAGCAACTTAGATCGATCTTATTTTGAAAACCTAAAGAAAAATAACACCGATCAATCGATCAGGGAGGGAGAAAAATCCCACTCAATGAATCTGGAAAAAGACTCTCTAGGGCAACCGATAAACGCGATCGGCAGACGAACCCTAGGTACAAGTTACACAACACCAGTGGAGATCATGGAGATCGACCTCCCCAGAGGACACCGGTGCAAAAGCGGCGGCCGCTAGGTTTTAGGGTTGCTACAATATAGAAGGGAATAGGGAAGGAGATTGGTGTACTTGTTCGATGTATTGCGGGAGCCTAGTGGGCATATATATAGGAGTACATAACCAACTTGGAGTACAAGACAATGTAAAAATAAATCCTACACTATCCTATCTTTACTAACTAATCACGATACTCAACAGCGTGGTTCGGTCAAAGCATTCGTGCTCCCTCGTCGCAGTTTCTTCCTATGGCTGGTGGCGACTTGCATCATGGCCAGCTGCTGGTTCCGGCATCCCGCGCAGCCGGGTCGCAACTTGTAACACCCGGATAATTATGCTACAGTAATCTTTTGCTAATGATGCCACATCATCATATTATTGTTGCTAATCTTCGCTAGATCCAAATCGCAATTCAAATTAAAGCCGAGTTTAAAGTCAAAATTCAAAATTTGTCAAACGTGCAAACTAAAATGTTCAAAGTGTGGTAAATATTCCATAGAAAATTATGGTAGTGACCCAATATTTTTATAAAGTGTTTAAAGGCTCTAAACCAGATAAAACAAAAGCTAAAAATTAAATTAAAACATTAAAAGAAAAAGAAGAAAAGGAAAAGGGGAAACCCCTGGACCCTGGCCCAACTGGTGAAGGAAATATGTTGTAACATCCCAAATTTTCAATTTGGAATGTTATACATTAGGTCATCATGCATATCATATTTTATTTTGCTTTTGGTTTTGATCCTAGAAAATCCTAAGCAACTCAAGGACCCACGGAGAGAGTTGGGGATTTCATTATTTACATATTTGAGTTTCCTCAAATTTTGTAAACAGGATTATTTGATTTTATTTATTTTATCATCAATTATTTCTATTACAAAAATATGAGAGCGGGAATAAAATGACTTTCCCAAAATATAGAAATATTGAGGATTTAATAAAAAAATAAAATAAGATTTATTTCGGAGTTTTTCGGGTTTTTTATTTGAATTTAGGAAAAATGCGCGTTTTTCAAAGTTGTAGTTTGGGCCTAGATAAATGTTCACTTTATCGGGCTTGATTTTAGGAACCGGGGAAAATTTATTTCGTAATTTTTGGAGTCCGTTTAGTATTTATTTTTATTTTTCTTCCGAGCGGATTTATAAAAAAAACGCGGAACCGACTTTGGGCCGTACTCGGCCAGGACACCGCCGGCCAAGGCTATATAAGCCGCCGCCCCGGGGCCCGAAAGCCCAGCCGCCAGCCGCCCCTGCCCTAACCCTAGCCGCCGCTAGCCGTCGCCGCCGCCGCCCCGCCACCGACTCGCCGAAGTGCACGCCGCCCGAGGTTCACTGCCGCCTCATTTTCCGTGCCGTTTTAAAAAAAAATCTGTTCGTCGTTTTTCTTTTTTTCGTCGGATTTTCGCGGTTATTTTCTGATCGCGATTTGTGATCTGATTTTCATTTTAGTATAACTTTTCGCTCGTTTATCGGGATCAGGCGATTCAAGCGCCTGGAGTTTTGTCTCGAAACCCTCTTCTCGAATAATCAACTTAAACATGTTTTTGCTACTGTAAAATTTGCCCTAGATCCAGATTACTTGAACGAAGTTGTTTCTTTCGCCGTTTGTTTTCTTTTGCTTCGTTCGATTTGATTCTTCTTGCCAACCAGGGTTCTTAAGTTGAAGTTTCTGGTTAGATCTTCTATTTGAGTTTTACCTGTGCATTAGATGAGTACTTATTGTATGCTCGTTGTTTGTCTGTGATAGAATATCCGAAGTGCGCCGCCTGTTACTTCGAATCTCTAGGTTTCGCGGATCATCAGCAATGCAAGTAACACTTTGATCATACATTTTTCTACAACCCAGTTTTATTGCATTAGATCAATCCTCACACATTGCATGAATAGGATCTAATTAATTTGTGGGATGGGAAGTAGATGAGGTAGTACCTATTACCTGTTTATTATCAAACCTTTGGGAGTTACTTCTACGTTTGCTTATTATACCATGCTATGCTAGTAGACATGGATTGGGTGAGTGAAATCCATGACAGATGTGAGATTGTTAATTTAATGGTTTATCTAAGGTGGCAACCTAACACACATCTGGGTGGATTGAGGCACCTGGGGTTTCCAGGACTTGCCTGTTTTATTTTGGACCGCCACCCAGGCTCAAAGGGATCATGAGATTATTCATACTAGAAACTTCCGTGTGCAGCCACAAGCCATTATGGGCTCTGGCATAGTTGACTAAGTTGTGCGAACTCTTACAGTGGTAGACTAGCAGATGTAGGGGATGTAGGTGGTACGGTCTACCCGATCGTAAGGTGCTAGCGCTTCTGAAAGACTATGTCTCGGTCATCCGTTTCTCAAACACCCTGTAGTGCGAGAAACCAAACGGAGGCGATCGAGTCTTGTGGGGAAAAGTGCGCAAACCTCTGCAGAGTGTAACAAACTAATCATGGTTAGCCGTGTCCCCGGTTATGGACATCTTGAGTATCTAGTACCTGGATTTTCATGTGAATCTCAACATGTTACTCTAAAGTTAATTTTGTTGGGTTTTAATGATGTTATTTTAATTGGGATTGAGAATCCTGTCAACCATTCTCAATGTTTAACAACCACCATGATAGTAATTAATCTATTCCTTTGAAGTAGGGAAAAATTGGCTTTACGCAAAAACTGTAACCATAGAGCTTTCCACCAGCCAAATATGCATATAGTATAGTTGTTGCATTCCATTACTCTCTATGTGTTACCTTGCCAGCATATTCCATGTGCTAACCCGTTTTCGGGCTGCAACGTTAATGTTGCGGACTTTTCAGACGACGATTAAGGAGTTTTAGGTCGTGGTCCTATACTCAGTGATGCCGTTGGAGTTGATGGACCCACTTATCTTCCAAGCCTTCCGCTGTTATCGTCACTAGATGGCCTTAAGCCATATTTATTGTAATAAGTTCTCTTTTGAGACACTCGATGTAATAAGTGTGTGATTGCTACTCTGCTATAAATCCTTCGAGTACTGTGTGGTGTCAGCATTACTGATTCAGGGATGACACCGGAGCACAGAGATCATACTGTTTGAGGTCTGGTCGCTACAGAGATGGTATCAGAGCACACGCTGACTGTAGGACACGACCACTAAGCTAAAGACCTAGATCACCACTCACTCTCTTCTCTTCTGACTTCTCATCTTTTCTACTCTTTAGGATGGCGGATGCAAGGAACAAGTTCACACAACCAGATGAAGATACACCTTTTGGACGCCACTTGAAGGAAGTCACTAGATACCTGAACATAGGAGTACCAAGCTTCACGGGAACCTACAACGCCACTTTACCTGAAGAAGAGCGCTGGATGATTCAAGTTCAAGTTCCAGGAAGGACGTTCATGCCAGTCACTGAGCCCATAGAGTTTTCTTTTGATGCACCAACTTGGAGTCTAGGAAAGAGTATGGCAGCTCACATCGCCATGGGATGCATTGGAGAAGTCTACCGCAAGGATCTCAAGGATACTATCTACCAGATTTGTGGGCGCCGAGATGAACACTGGGAGATGATCAGCACCAGGAAAGATAGATCAATTGCAACTTTTATCCAGGAGTTAAACCAGCACATTCGACGACAGGAGAATCAAATGTGCGCCGACATGATAGATCTGAAGAAGGCTAAGACTAGAATCAAGGAACTGGAGGAAGAACTCAAGGCTACACGTGAAGATTATGAAGAAGAAATTGAAGTATTGGTGGATAAGAATGCCGACCTAACTATGAAGCTAGCAGTATTTATGGGAGGCCCGACACTAGTAGATGAAGACGAAAAACCCAAGGAGATTAGCCCGGAAGACTACATCATCATCGACGGCACCGACTCGGAACAAGATAGTAGCGACGATGACTATGTTGATGAAGGAGGGGCAGAAATCATGGAGTCTACAACCGTAGAATATTTCTAGTAGACCACCTCATCAGTAGTAGTAGTCCACCATGTAAATATAGTAGTCCAAGCACTCTTGTGATAGTTAGATCGATTGTATGCCTTTGTTTGATTGAATGAAGTGAATTGTTTGCTTTTGCCTCATGAGCATATGGGTAGCATTTTCTCTTTAGACCCCCTCTATTCTTATATCTCATCTTTTCAAAACCCTCAGATGCCTCCGAGACGTGACCCCGGATTTGCCTTTCCGCCAGAGCTCACCCAGTTGATCCAGCAGCAGAACACCTTGATGCAGTTGCTAGTTCAGAATCAGAATCAGGGGAACAACAACAACCCACCACCACCACCACATGTTGACCACTTAGCCCGTTTTCTTAGGCTGAATCCGCCGGTGTTTTCCAGCAGCACCGAGCCGATAGTAGCAGATGATTGGCTCTGCAAGATAGCTAGGGAGTTGACCACAGCAGGATGCACAGATGTGGAGAAGGTTAAGTTTGACGCACATCAGTTAGAAGGACCCGCAGCATCTTGGTGGGAGAATTTCACAGCCACCTTCCCAGTCGACACTGTCACATGGGACCAGTTTCAGCAGGCTTTTCGTACTGCCCATGTTTCAGCAGGAGCAATGGCCATGAAGAAGCGTGAGTTTCGTAACTTGCGCCAAGGAGGACGGACAGTTGGCCAGTATGTGGAGGAGTTTAGTAAGCTAGCACGTTATGCCCCAGATGACGTTACTACGGATGCAGCTAAGCAGGAGAAATTCCTAGAAGGATTGAATGATGAGTTGAGTATGCAGTTGATGGTAGCCACCTTCAACAACTACCAGGAGTTGGTAGATCGTGCTCTTATGATTGAAGGGAAGCAGCAGCAAATTGAGAACCGCAAGAGAAAGTATGGACAAGGAAAGTATAATTCAGGAGCTCAGCAGAAGCCACGTTTTACCCCTAGACCGGGAGGACATTTTCAGCATACCCATGGAGTAGGTAGCTCGCACAATCACAATGGCACCAAGAATGGTAATGGGAATGGAGGAAGCAATGGACAGAACCGCAACACCCCATCAACCCCAGCCAAGAAGGACCTAAGCCAAGTCACCTGTTTCAAGTGTTCCAAGACCGGACACTATGCCAATGAATGTCTTGAAGGCCAAAATGGCAATGGAAGTTCTGGGAAGAAGCCGAACCCTTTCAACAGGGGACAGGTGAACCACGTTAATGTGGAGGAGGTTGAAGCTCAGCCCGATGCAGTAATAGGTAAGTTTTTGGTTAAGTCATTTACTGCACTCGTTCTTTGTGATACTGGTGCATCGCATTCATACATCTCAAGGGGATTTGTGGATAAATATAACCTACCAACCCAAGCCCTTAGGTCACCCATGTTAGTAACCTCGCCAGGAGCAGAGTATGTGGCAAGTCTATGGTGTGATCGGTTACCATTAAGGATTGGTAACTATGTTTTTCCCTCAGACCTAATAGTATTGGAATCTCAAGGATTGGATGTGATATTAGGCATGGATTGGTTATCAAAGTATAAAGGGAATATTGAGTGTGCTAGTAAGTCCATTTTTCTTACCACACCAGAAGGGAGAAGGATCAAGTATGTATCCCGGCATGTGCCAAAGAGGACCCATGTAAATTGCCTAACAGGAGTTGTGCAGGAGGAAGTACCCGTGGTAAAGGATTTTCCTGATGTATTTCCCGAAAAGTTGCCAGGAATGCCACCGGATAGAGACATTGAGTTTTTGATTGAGCTTTTGCCAGGCACTGGGCCAATATCAAAGAGACCATATAGGATGCCAGCAAAGGATTTGGTGGAAATTAAGAAGCAGATTAAGGAGTTACTGGATAAGGGATATATTCGCCCAAGTTCTTCGCCTTGGGGATCGCCAGTACTTCTAGTGGAGAAGAAGGATGGATCGTTAAGGATGGTTGTTGATTATCGAGGATTGAATGAAGTAACGATCAAGAACAAGTACCCACTACCAATGATCGACGATCTGTTTGATCGGTTGCAAGGAGCTAAAGTGTTTTCCAAGATCAATTTGCGATCAGGATACCACCAGTTGAAGATTCGAGAACAGGATATTCCTAAGACAACATTCACCACAAGATATGGACTGTATGAGTATACCGTTATGTCATTTGGCCTGACTAACGCGCCTGCCTATTTTATGAACATGATGAACAAAGTGTTTATGGAGTTTTTGGATAAGTTCGTCATAGTGTTCATTGATGATATCCTGGTTTATTCAAAGAATGAAGAGGAGCATAAGGAGCATTTGCGTTTGGTACTTGGAAAGCTCAGAGAACATCAATTATATGCCAAGTTCAGCAAATGTGAGTTTTGGTTGAAGGAAGTAGGATTCCTCGGACATGTTATATCTGGAGAAGGTATAGCAGTAGATCCCGCTAAAGTTGGAGAGATCCGGAGTTTTCTTGGACTCGCAGGATACTACCGTAGGTTTATTGAAAATTTCTCAAAGATCGCGAAACCTATGACGGAGTTGCTGAAGAAGGATGCTAAGTTCAAATGGACTGAGGAGTGTGAGGCTAGTTTCCAGGAGTTGAAGAAACGTTTGGTTACCTCACCAGTGTTGATTTTGCCAGATCAAACCAAGGATTATGAGGTGTATTGCGACGCTTCACGTCGAGGACTTGGAGCAGTGCTTATGCAGGAAGGGAGAGTTGTTTCGTATGCTTCACGACAACTGAAGCCTCACGAATTGAATTATGCTACGCATGATTTGGAGTTAGCAGCTGTAGTGCATGCATTGAAGACATGGAGACATTTCCTCATTGGGAATCATTGTGAGGTGTACACGGATCATAAGAGTTTGAAGTACATTTTCACGCAGAAGTAGTTGAACCTCAGACAAAGGAGATGGTTGGAGCTCATCAAGGATTATGATATGAAATTGCATTATCATCCCAGGAAGGCTAATGTAGTAGCCGATGCATTAAGCCGCAAGAGCCATGTCAATACGTTAACAACGGGAGAAATACCCAAGGAGTTAGCAGAAAATCTTCATGAACTATGTGTGGAAATAGTTCCGAGAGGCTATGTAGCAGCACTAGAGATTCAGTCAACTTTGATGGATAGAATTAGAGAAGCTCAGAAAACTGACAAGGAGATTGCTTCTATAAAAGAGAAACTGAGCAGAGGAAAAGCTAAAGGATTTCGTGAGGATGAGCACGACACCCTATGGTTTGAAGACCGTGTTTACGTTCCCAAGAACCCGGAGATCAGGAAGTTGATTTTGCAAGAGGCACATGATTCACCGTATTCGATTCACCCAGGAAATACCAAGATGTGTTTGGATTTGAAGGATATTTTCTGGTGGACCGGAATGAAAAAGGATATTGTGGAGTATGTAGCAGTTTGTGACGTATGTCAGAGAGTAAAGGTAGAGCATCAGAAGCCAGCAGGATTGTTGCAACCATTGCCGATACCCGAATGGAAGTGGGATAAGCTAGGCATGGATTTTATCACGGGATTACCAAGGACTCGTTCAGGCTATGACTCGATTTGGGTTGTAGTTGATCGATTGACGAAGGTAGCTCATTTCATCCCAGTAAAGACCACTTACACCAGTGCTAAGTTGGCAAAGATATACATGACCAGGATCGTATGTTTGCATGGAGTTCCGAGGAGCATCGTATCAGATAGAGGAACCCAGTTTACCTCAAAGTTCTGGAAGCAGTTGCATGAGACTTTGGGTACTAGGCTAGAATTTAGTACAACTTTTCATCCGCAGACAGATGGACAGACCAAGAGAGTCAATCAGATTTTGGAGGATATGCTGAGAGCTTGTGCGCTAGATTATGGATCTAGTTGGGACGATAATTTGCCATATGCAGAGTTCTCTTGCAATAATAGCTATCAGACCAGTTTGAAGATGGCCCCTTTCGAAGCTCTGTACGGAAGGAGGTGCAGGACACCGTTGTCATGGTACGAAGTTGGAGACCGCCAGTTGTTTGGACTAGATCTAATTAAAGAGTCTGAACAGAAGGTGAAGTTGATTCGCGATAGGCTCAAGGTAGCCCAGTCCAGGCAGAAGAGCTAGGCAGATGCTAAACGCAAGGAGATAGTTTACGAAGTCGGAGACAGAGCTTATCTTCGAGTATCCCCACTTCGAGGGATTAAGCGCTTTGGAGTTAAGGGGAAGTTAGCGCCACGATTTGTAGGACCATATCGAGTTTTGGAGCGTATGGGAGAAGTGGCCTACAAGTTGGAATTGCCAGAAGGATTGACAGGAGTTCATGATGTGTTTCACGTTTCTCAGTTGAAGAAGTGTCACGCGGAGATGGCTGACATACCTTTGAGAGACACAGTACCATTGGAAGCAATTCAGTTGGATAACAATTTGACCTATGAGGAGAAACCAGTCAAGATTCTTGAGTTTGCCAGCCGAGTCACTCGCAGCAAGGTTATCAAGTTTTGTAAAGTTCAGTGGAGCCACCACACGGAGGATGAAGCCACCTGGGAGTGAGAGGAAGATTTGCTCAAAGACCACCCTCACCTATTTTCTAGCCAACCCGAATCTCGAGGGCGAGATTCATCTTAAGGGGGGTAGGTTTGTAACATCCCAAATTTTCAATTTGGAATGTTATACATTAGGTCATCATGCATATCATATTTTATTTTGCTTTTGGTTTTGATCCTAGAAAATCCTAAGCAACTCAAGGACCCACGGAGACAGTTGGGGATTTCGTTATTTACATATTTGAGTTTCCTCAAATTTTGTAAACAGGATTATTTGATTTTATTTATTTTATCATCAATTATTTATATTACAAAAATATGAGAGCGGGAATAAAATGACTTTCCCAAAATATAGAAATATTGAGGATTTAATAAAAAAATCAAATAAGATTTATTTCGGAGTTTTTCGGTTTTTTTATTTGAATTTAGGAAAAATGCGCGTTTTTCAAAGTTGTAGTTTGGGCCCAGATAAATGTTCACTTTATCGGGCTTGATTTTAGGAACCCGGGAAAATTTATTTCGTGATTTTTGGAGTCCGTTTAGTATTTCTTTTTATTTTTCTTCCGAGCGGATTTATAAAAAAACGCGGAACCGACTTTGGGCCGTACTCGGCCAGGACACCGCCGGCCAAGGCTATATAAGCCGCCGCCCCGGGGCCTGAAAGCCCAGCCGCCGGCCGCCCCTGCCCTAACTCTAGCCGCCGCTAGCCGCCGCCGCCGACGACGACTCGCCGGAGTGCGCGCCGCCCGAGGTTCGCCGCCGCCTCATTTTCCGTGCCATTTAAAAAAAATAAAAAAAAATCTGTTTGTCGTTTTTCTTTTTTTCGTCGGATTTTCGCGGTCATTTTCTGATCGCGATTTCTGATCCGATTTTCGTTTTAGTATAACTTTTCGCTCGTTTATCGGAATTAGGCGATTCAAGCGCCTGGAGTTTCGTCTCAAAACCCTCTTTCCGAATAATCAACTTAAACATGTTTTTGCTACTGTAAAATTTGCCCTAGATCCAGATTACTAGAACGAAGTTGTTTCTTTCGCCGTTTGTTTTCTTTTGCTTCGTTCGATTTGATTCTTCTTGCCAACCAGGGTTCTTAAGTTGAACTTTCTGGTTAGATCTTCTATTTGAGTTTTACCTGTGCATTAGATGAGTACTTATTGTATGCTCGTTGTTTGTCTGCGATAGAATACCCGGAGTGCGCCGCCTGTTACTTCGAATCTCTAGGTTGCGCGGATCATCAGCAAGGCTAGTAACACTTTGATCATACCTTTTTCTACAACCCAGTTTTATTGCATTAGATCAATCCTCACACATTGCATGAATAGGATCTAATTAATTTGTGGGATGGGAAGTAGATGAGGTAGTACCTATTACCTGTTTATTATCAAACCTTTGGGAGTTACTTCTACGTTTGCTTATTATACCATGCTATGCTAGTAGACGTGGATTGGGTGAGTGAAATCCATGACAGATGTGAGATTGTTAATTTAATGGTTTATCTAAGGTGGCAACCTAACACACATCTGGGTGGATTGAGGCACCTGGGGTTTCCAGGACTTGCCTGTTTTATTTTGGACCACCACCCAGGCTCAAAGGGATCATGAGATTATTCATACTAGAAACTTCCGTGTGCAGCCACAAGCCATTATGGGCTCTGGCATAGTTGACTAAGTTGTGTGAACTCTTACAGTGGTAGACTAGCAGATGTAGGGGATGTAGGTGGTATGGTCTACCCGATCGTAAGGTGCTAGCGCTTCTGAAAGACTATGTCTCGGTCATCCGTTTCTCAAACACCCTGTAGTGCGAGAAACCAAACAGAGGCGATCGAGTCTTGTGGGGAAAAGTGCGCAAACCTCTGCAGAGTGTAACAAACTAATCATGGTTAGCCGTGTCCCCGGTTATGGACATCTTGAGTATCTAGTACCTGGATTTTCATGTGAATCTCAACATGTTACTCTAAAGTTAATTTTGTTGGGTTTTAATGATGTTATTTTAATTGGGATTGAGAATGTTGTCAACCATTCGCAATGTTTAACAACCACCATGATAGTAATTAATCTATTCCTTTGAAGTAGGGAAGAATTGGCTTTATGCAAAAACTATAACCATAGAGCTTTCCACCAGCCAAATATGCATATAGTATAGTTGTTGCATTCCATTACTCTCTATGTGTTACCTTGCCAGCATATTCCATGTGCTGACCCGTTTTTGGGCTGCAACGTTAATGTTGCAGACTTTTAAGACGATGATTAAGGAGTTTTAGGTCGTGGTCCTATACTCAGTGATGCTGTTGGAGTTGATGGACCCACTTATCTTCCAAGCCTTCCGCTGTTATCGTCACTCGATGGCCTTAAGCCATATTTATTGTAATAAGTTCTCTTTCGAGACACTCGATGTAATAAGTGTGTGATTGCTACTCTGCTATAAATCCTTCGAGTACTGTGTGGTGTCAGCATTACTGATCCAGGGATGACACTGGAGCACAGAGATCAGACTGTTTGAGGTCTGGTCGCTACATATGCCCTATAGGCAATAATAAAGTTGTTATTTATATTTCCTTATATCATGATAAATTTTTATTATTCATGCTAGAATTTTATTAACTGGAAATTTAGTACATGTGTGAATACATAGACAAACAGAGTGTCCCTAGTATGCCTTTACTTGACTAGCTCGTTAATCAAAGATGGTTAAGTTTCTTGACCATAGACATGTGTTGTCATTTGATGAACGGGATCACATCACTAGAGAATGATGTGATGGACAAGACCCATCCGTTAGCTTAGCATAATGGTCGTTTAGTATTTCTGCAATTGCTTTCTTCATGACTTATACATGTTCCTCACACTATGATATTATGCAACTCCCGAAAACCAGAGGAACACCTTGTGTGCTATCAAACGTCACAACGTAACTGGGTGATTATAAAGATGCTCTACAAATGTCTCCGATGGTGTTTGTTGAGTTGGCATAGATCGAGATTAGGATTTGTCACTCCATGTATCGAGAGGTATCTCCGGGCCCTCTCGGTAATGCACATCACTATGAGCCTTGCAAGCAATGTGACTAATGTGTTAGTCATGGGATGATGCATTATGGAACAAGTAAAGAGACTTGCCGGTGACGAGATTGAACTAGGTATGATGATATCGACGATTGAATTCGGGCAAGTAACATACCGATGACAAAGGGAACAACGTATGTTGTTATGCGGTTTGACCGATAAAGATCTTTGTAGAATATGTAGGAGACAATTTGAGCATCCAGGTTCCGCTATTGGTTAATGACCAGAGATATGTCTCGGTCATGTGTACATAGTTCTCGAACCCGTAGGGCCCGCATGCTTAACATTCGATGAGGATTTGTATAATGAGTTTCATGTTTTGATGAACCGAAGTTTGTTCGAAGTCCTGGATGAGATCATGGACATGACAAGGAGGCTTGAAAGGGTCGATGCATAATGATTCATATATTGGAAGGCTACATTCGGACACCGGAATGGTTCGGGTCGTTCCGGATAAGTTTCGGAGTACTGGGGGTTACCGGAACCCCCCTGGGGGGTTAATGGGCCACCATGGGCCTTAGTGGAGAAGAGAGAGGGCGGGCTAGGAGGTGGCGCGTGCCCCCCCCCCTTGCGCAGTCCGAATTGGACAAGGGGTGGGGGCGGCGCCCCCCTCCTTCCTTCTCTCCTCTTCCTCCTTCCCTTCTTCTCCTACTTGGAATAGGAAAGGGGTGGACCGAAACCTACTTGGACCGGGAGTCCAAGTAGGACTCCCCCCATGGCGCGCCCCCTAGGGCCGACCACCTCTCCTCCTGCTACCTCTTGAACATGCATTGGTTTTCCCTTTAAGAGGAAAGGGTGATGCAGCAAAGTAGCGTAAGTATTTCCCTTAGTTTTTGAGAACCAAGGTATCAATCCAGTAGGAGACTACACACAAGTCCCTCGTACCTGCACAAACAAACAAGAACCTTGCAACCAACGCGATAAAGGGGTTGTCAATCCCTTCTTGGTCACTTACGAAAGTGAGATCTGATATTTTTTGTATTTTTGTTGTATAGATTGGAAAATAAAGATTGCAAAATAAACGGCGACAGAAATGGCTAGTTGTTGGGAGAATAATATAATGGAGAATAGACCCTGGGTCCATAGGTTTCACTAGTGCCTTCTCTCAAGATTGCATAATCTATAGTGGGTGAACAAATTACTGTCGAGCAATTGATAGAAAAACAAATAGTTATGAGAATATCTACGCATGATCATGTATACAGGCATCACGTCCGCGACAAGTAGACTGAAACGATTATGCGTCTACTACTATTACTCTACTACTATTACTCCACACATCGACCGCTATCCAGCATGCATCTAGAGTATTAAGTTCATAAGAAGAGAGTAACACATTAGGCAAGATGACACGATGTAGAGGGATAAACTCAAGAAATATGATATAAACCCCATATTTTTATCATCGATGGCAACAATACAATATGTGCCTTGCTGCCCCTGCTGTCATTGGGAAAGGACACCACAAGATTGAACCCAAAGCTAAGCACTTCTCCCATTGCAAGAAAGATAAATCTAGTAGGCCAAACCAAACTGATAATTCGAAGAGACTTGCAAAGATATTAAATCATGCATAAAAGAATTCAGAGAAGAATCAAATATTGTTCATAGATAATCTTGATTATAAACCCACAATTCATCGGATCTCGACAAACACACCGCAAAAAGAATTACATCGAATAGATATCCAAGAGAATCGAGAACTTTGTATTGAGATCCAAAGAGAGAGAAGAAGCCATCTATCTAATAACTATGGACCCGAAGGTCTGTGGTAAACTACTCACACATCATGAGAGAGGCTATGGTGTTGATGTAGAAGCCCTCCTTGATCGATTCCCCTATGGCGGAGTGCCGGAAAAGGCCCCAAGATGGGATCTCACGGGTACAGAAGGTTGCGGCGGCGGAAATAGGGTTTCGTGGTGCTCTCGGATGTTTTTAGGGTATATGAGTATATATAGACGAAGGAAGTAGGTCGGTGGAGCCACGAGGGGCCCATGAGGGTGGGGGGCGCACCCTCCTACCTCGTGGCTGCCTCGTTGCTTCCTTGACGTCCACTCCAAGTCTCCTGGATTGCGTTTGTTCCCAAAATAACTCACCCGAAGGTTTCATTCCGTTTGGTATTCCTTTTCTGCGAAACACTGAAATAGGCAAAAAAACAGCAATTTGCACTGGGCCTTTGGTTAGTAGGTTAGTCCCAAAAATACTATAAAAGTGCATAACAAAGCCCATTAAACATCCAAAATAGATAATATAATAGCATGGAACAATCAAAAATTATAGATACGTTGGAGACGTATCACCTCCCCCTTTATGTACGTCGGAGGGGGCACCCCAAAGACACACCAAATCTTCTCTTAGCCGTGTGCGGTGCCCCCCTCCATAGTTACACACCTCGGTCAGATCGTCGTAGTGCTTAGGCGAAGCCCTGCGCCGGTAACTTCATCATCACGCCATCGTGCTGACGGAACTCTCCCTCGTCCTCAACTGGATCAAGAGATCGAGAGACGTCATCGAGCTAAACGTGTGCTGAACGCGAAGATGCCGTACGTTTGGTGCTTGGATTGGTTGGGTTGCGAAGATGTTCCACTACATCAACCGTGTTACTAAACGCTTCCGCTTTCGGTCTACGAGGGTACATGGATACACTCTCCCCCTCTTTGTTATGCATCCCCTAGATAGATCTTGCGTGATCGCATGAGTTTTTTTGAAATACTGTGTTCCCCAACAGTGGCATCTGAGCCAGGTCTATGCGTAGATGTTATATGCATGAGTAGAACACAATGAGTTGTGGGCGATAATAGTCATACTTCTTACCAACAACATCTTACTTTGATTCGGCGGTATTGTTGGATGAAGCGGTCCGGACCGACATTACATGACCGCGTTCATGAGACTGGTTCTACCGACGTGCTTCACACATAGCTGGCTAGCGGGTGTCTGTTTCTCCAGCTTTAGTTGAATCGAGTTTGACTACGCCCGGTCCTTGTTGAAGGTTAAAACAGCACACTTGATGAAAAATCGCTGCGGTTTTGATGCGTAGGTAAGAACGGTTCTTGCTAGAAGCCCGTAGCAGTCACGTAAAACTTGCAACAACAAAATAGAGGACATCTAACTTGTTTTTGCTGGGCATGTTGTGATGTGATATGGTCAAGACATGATCATATACATTGTTGTATGAGATGATCATGGTTTGTAATAGTTATCAGCAACTGGCAGGAGCCATATGGTTGTCGCTTTATTGTATGAAATGCAATCACCATGTAATTGCTTTACTTTATCACTAAGAGGTAGCGATAGTCGTAGAAGCAATAGTTGGCAAGACAACAACGATGCTACGATGGAGATAAAGGTGTCAAGCGGGTGATGATGATGATCATGACGGTGCTTTGGAGATGGAGATCAAAGGCACAAGATGATGATGACCATATCATATCACTTATTTTGATTGCATGTGATGTTTATCTTTTATGCATCTTATTTTTCTCTCTCACTAAATTTCAAGGTACAAGTGTTCTCCCTGAGTATGCACCGTTGCTATAGTTTGTCGTGCCGAGACACCATGTGATGATCGGGTGTGATAAGCTCTACGTTCACATACAACGGGTGCAAGCCAGTTTTGCACAAGCAGAATACTCAGGTTAAACTTGACGAGCCTAGCATATGCAGATATGGCCTCAGAACACTGAGACCGAAAGGTCGAGCGTGAACCATATAGTAGATATGATCAACATAGTGATGTTCACCATTGAAAACTTCTCCATCTCATGTGATGATCGGACATGGTTTAGTTGATATGGATTACGTGATCATTTAGATGACTAGAGGGATGTCTATCTAAGTGGGAGTTCTTAAGTAATATGATTAATTGAACTTTAATTTATCATGAACTCAGTACCTGATAGTATTTTGCATGTCTATGTTGTTGTAGATAAATGGCCCGTGCTACTGCTCCTTTGAATTTTAATGCGTTCCTAGAGAAAGCTAAGTTGAAAGATGATGGTAGCGACTACACGGACTGGCTCCGTAACTTGAGGATTATCCTCATTGCCGCATAGAAGAATTACGTCCTGGAAGCACCGCTAGGTGCAAAGCCCGTTGCAGGAGCAACTCCAGATGTTATGAATGTCTGGCAGAGCAAGGCTGATGACTACTTGATAGTTCAGTGTGCCATGCTTTACGTCTTAGAATCGGGACTAAAACAACGTTTTGAACATCATGGAGCATATGAGATGTTCGAGGAGTTGAAGTTAATATTTCAAGCAAATGCCCGGGTTGAGAGATATGAAGTCTCCAATAAGTTCTACTGCTGCAAAACAGAGGAGAATAGTTTTGTCAGTGAAAATATACTCAGAATGTCTGGGTACCACAACCGCTTGACTCAATTGGGAGTTAATCTTCCTGATGATAGTGTCATTGACAGAGTTCTTCAATTACTGCCACCAAGCTACAAAAGCTTCGTGATGAACTATAATATGCAAGGGATGGATAAGACAATTCTCGAGCTCTTTGCAATGCTAAAGGATGCGAAGGTAGAAATCAAGAAGGAGCATCAAGTGTTGATGGTTAACAAGACCTCTAGTTTCAACAAGAAGGTCAAAGGGAAGAAGGGGAACTTCAATAAGAATGGCAAGAAAGTTGCTGATCAAGTTATGAAGCCCAAGTCTGGACCTAAGCCTGAGACTGAGTGCTTCTACTATAAAGGGACTGGTCACTGGAAGCAAAACTGCCCCAAGTATTTGGTGGATAAGAAGGATGGCAAAGTGAAAGGTATATTTGATATACATGGTATTGATGTGTACCTTACTAACGCTCGTAGTAGAGCCTGGGTATTTGATACTGGTTCTGTTGCTCATATTTGCAACTCGAAACAGGGGCTACAGATTAAACGAAGATTGGCTAAGGACGAGGTGAAGATGCGCGTGGGAAATGGTTCCAAAGTCGATGTGATAGCCGTCGGCACACTACCTCTACATCTACCTTCGGGATTAGTTTTAGACCTAATTCTTATTTGGTGCCAACGTTAAGCATGAACATTATATTTGGATCTTGTTTGATGCGAGATGGTTATTCATTTAAATCATAGAATAATGGTTGTTCTATTTATATGAGTAATATCTTTTATGGTCATGCACCCTTGATGAGTGGACTATTTTTATTGAATCTCGATAGTAGTGATACACATATTCATAGTATTGAAGCCAAAAGATACAAGTTTAATAATGATAGTGCAACTTATTTGTGGCACTGCCGTTTAGGTCATATTGTTGTAAAGCGCATGAAGAAACTCCATCCTGATGGGCTTTTGGAATCACTTGATGCTTGCGAACCATGCCTCATGGGCAAGATGACTAAGAGTCCGTTCTCCGGAATAATGGAGCGAGCAACATACTTATTGAAAATAATACATACTGATGTATGCCGGTCCGATGAGTATCGATGCTCATGGCGGGTATCGTTATTTTCTGACCTTCATAGATGATTTGAGAAGATATGGGTATATCTACTTAATGAAACATAAGTCTGAAACATTTGAAAAGTTCAAAGAATTTCAGAGTGAAGTGGAAAATCACCGTAACAAGAAAATAAAGTTTCTACGATATGATCGTGGAGGTGAATATTTGAGTTATGAGTTTGGTCTTCATTTAAAACAATGTGGAATAGTTTCACAACTCACGCCACCTGGAACACCACAGCGTAATGGTGTGTCTGAACATCGTAACCACACCTTATTTGATATGGTGTGATCTATGATGTCTCTTACTGATTTACCACTATCGTTTTGGGGTTATGCTTTAGAGAGGGCTGCATTCACATTAAATAGGGCACCATAGAAATCCGTTGAGACGACACCATATGAACTTTGGTTTGGCAAGAAACCCAAGTTGTCGTTTCTTAAAATTTGGGGCTGTGATGCTTATGTGAAAATGCTCCAACCTGATAAGGTCGAACCCAAATCAGAGAAATGTGTCTTCATAGGATACCCAAAGGAGACTGTTGGGTACACCTTCTATCATAGATTCGAAGGCAAGATATTCGTTGCTAAGAATGGATCCTTTCTAGAGAAGGAGTTTCTCTCGAAAGAAGTGAGTGGGAGGAAAGTAGAACTTGATGAGGTAATTGTACCTTCTCCCTTATTGGAAAGTAGTTCATCACAGAAATCAGTTCCAGTGATTCCTACACCAATTAGTGAGGAAGCTAATGATGATGATCATGAAACTTCTGATCAAGTTACTACCGAACCTCGTAGGTCAACCAGAGTAAGATCCGCACCAGGGTGGTACAAAAATCCTATTCTGGAGGTCATGTTACTTGACCATGACGAACCTACAAACTATGAGGAAGCGATGATGAACCCAGATTCCGTGAAATGGCTTGAGGCCATGAATTTTGAGATGGAATGTATGAGAACAAAGTATGGACTTTGGTTGACTTGCCCGATGATCGGCAAGCAATAGAGAATAAATGAATCTTCAAGAAGAAGACTGACGCTGACGGTAATGTTACTATCTACAAAGCTCGACTTGTTGCGAAAGGTTTTCGACAAGTTCAAGGAGTTGACTACGATGAGACCTTCTCACCAGTAGCGATACTTAAGTCTGTCCGAATCATGTTAGCAATTGACGCATTTTGTGATTATGAAATTTGTCATATGGATGTCAAAACTGCATTCCTTAATGGATATCTGAAATAAGAGTTGTATATGATGCTACCAGATGGTTTTGTCGATCCAAAAGGTGCTAACAAAGTGCGCAAGCTCCAGCGATCCATTTATGGACTGGTGCAAGCCTCTCGGAGTTGGAATATACGCTTTGATAGTGTGATCAAAGCATATGGTTTTTACAGACTTTTGGAGAAGCCTGTATTTACAATAAAGTGAGTGGGAGCTCTGTAGCATTTCTAATATTATATGTGGATGACATATTTTTGGTCGGAAATGATACTGAATTTCTGAATGGCATAATAGGATACTTGAATAAGAATTTTTCAACGAAAGACCTCGGTGAAGCTGCTTATATATCGGGCATCAAGATCTATAGAGATATATCAAGATGCTTAATTGGACTTTCACAAAGCACAAACCTTGATAAAGTTTTGAAAAAGTTCAAAATAGATCAGTCAAATAAAGGGTTCTTGCCTGTGTTACAAGGTGTGAAGTTGAGTCAGACTCAATGCCCGATGATACGTCTCCAACGTATCTATAATTTTTGATTGTTCCATGCTATTATATTATCTGTTTTGGATGTTTATGGGCTTTATTATAACTTTTATATTATTTTTGGGACTAACCTATTAACCTAGAGCCCAGTGCCAGTTTCTGTTTTTTCTTTGTTTTAGAGTATCGCAGAAAAGGAAAATCAAACGGAGTCCAATTGACCTGAAACTTCACGGAATTTATTTTTGGACCATAAGAAGCCCACGGAGTACCAGAGTTGCACGGGGAGAGTCCCGTGCTGCCCACGAGGGTGGAAGGCCCGCCCACCCCCCTGGGTGCGCCCCCTACCTCGTGGGCAGCCCGGAAGTCCACCGATGTACTTCTTCCTCCCATATATACCCATATACCCTAAAATGATCGGGGAGCACAATAGATCGGGAGTTCCGCCGCTAGAAGCCTCTGTAGCCACCGAAAGCCAATCTAGACCCGTTCCGTCACCCTGCCGGAGGGGGAGTCCCTCTTCGGTGGCCATCTTCATCATCCCGGTGCTCTCCATGACGAGGAGGGAGTAGTTCTCCCTCGGGGCTGAGGGTATGTACCAGTAGCTATGTGTTTATCTCTCTCTCTCTCTCGTGTTCTTGAGGTGACACGATCTTGATGTATCGCGAGCTTTGCTATTATAGTTGGATCTTATGATGTTTCTCCCCCTCTACTCTCTTGTAATGGATTGAGTTTCCCCTTTGAAGTTATCTTATCGGATTGAGTCTTTAAAGATTTGAGAACACTTGATGTATATCTTGCCGTGCGTATTTGTGGTGACAATGGGATATCACGTGATTCACTTGATGTATGTTTTGATGATCAACTTGCGGGTTCCGCCCATGAACCTATGCATAGGGGTTGGCACACGTTTTCGTCGTGATTCTCCGGTAGAAACTTTGGGGCACTCTTTGAGGTTCTATGTGTTGGTTGAATAGATGAATCTGAGATTGTGTGACGCATATCGTATAATCATACCCATGGATACTTGAGGTGACATTGGAGTATCTAGGTGACATTAGGGTTTTGGTTGATTTGTGTCTTAAGGTGTTATTCTAGTACGAACTCTAGGGCTCTTTGTGGCACTTATAGGAATAGCCCAACGGATTGATTGGAAAGAATAACTTTGAGGTGGTTTCGTACCCTACCATAATCTCTTCGTTTGTTCTCCGCTATTAGTGACTTTGGAGTGACTCTTTGTTGCATGTTGAGGGATAGTTATATGATCCAATTATGTTATTATTGTTGAGAGGAATTGCACTAGTGAAAGTATGAACCCTAGGCCTTGTTTCAACACATTGCAATACCGTCTGTGCTCACTTTTATCATTAGTTACCTTGTTTTTTTTATATTTTTCAGATTACAAAAACTATTTTTTACTATCCATATACCACTTGTATCACCATCTCTTCGCCGCACTAGTGCACCTATACAATTTACCATTGTATTGGGTGTGTTGAGGACACAAGGGACTCTTTGTTATTTGGTTGCAGGGTTGCTTGAGAGAGACCATCTTCATCCTACGCCTCCTACGGATTGATAAACCTTAGGTCATCCACTTGAGGGAAATTTGCTACTGTCCTACAAACCTCTGCACTTGGAGGCCCAACAAC
Source organism: Triticum aestivum (assembly GCF_018294505.1). Lineage (NCBI taxonomy): Eukaryota > Viridiplantae > Streptophyta > Magnoliopsida > Poales > Poaceae > Triticum > Triticum aestivum. The sequence goes on from NC_057800.1 coordinate 183,272,737, forward strand.
GTCTACAAGAAGAAGGTTGTGTAGTAGACGTCAAGCTCTTTTCTGGTGCCGTTGCCGGGGAGGTGAGTGCTTGAAGGTATATCTTTAGATCTTGCAATCGAATCTTTTTGTTTCTTGTTTTAGCACTAGTTTAGTTTATAAAATAAAACTATAAAAAATGGAATTAAGTTTACCTCATACGCTTCATCTTTTTAATATCTTTCGTGATATGATGGAAAGGAAAATTGTGCTCAAATTCTAGAAGAAGAATTACATACAATGCTTGGCATAAAATATTTGAATGATGAGCATGATTGCAATGTTGTTATTATGAATTCCTTGAATATCCATGATCCTAATGATATGCAAAGCCACAAGCTTGGGGAAGCTATGTTTGATGAAGATGATATTTTTTGTCCCCCAAGTTTTGATGAGCAAATTTATTATGATGAAAGCATGCCTCCTATTTATGATGATTATATTGATGAAAGTAGATTTGGAGAGGTCATGACTTTATTTAGTAATGATTCCACTATTTTAGAAGAGGTTCCAATTGACTATGAGAACAAAGTTGCTATCTATGATGATTATTGTGATGACTTGTATGCTATAAAGAATAATGATATCCATGAAACTTGTCATCATGATTTTAGTTTTCAATTGGATTATTCCTCACATGATAATTATTTTGTTGTGTTTGCTCCCACTATTATTCATGAGAAGAATTTTGCTTGTGTGGAGAGTAATAAAATTTCTGTTCTTGTAGATTATGAAAAGAATGATTTAGGTGCTGGTTATATTGTTGAATGCATTCATGATTCTACTGAAAATTATTATGAGGGAGGAACATATGCTTGTAGGAATTGCAATAATATCAAGTTTCCTCTCTACGTGCTTAAAGTTTTGAAGTTATGCTTGTTTTACCTTCCTATGCAAGTTGATTCTTGTTCCCATAAGTTATTTGCTCACAAAATCCCTATGCATAGGAAGTGGTTTAGGCTTAAATGTTCTAGTCATATTCTTCATGATGCTCTCTTTATGTTTCAATTCTTATCTTTTATGTGAGCATCATTGAAATCATCATGCCTAGCTAGGGGCGTTAAACGTTAGCGCTTGTTGGGAGGCAACCCAACTTTATTTTTGTTCCTTGCTTTTTGTTCCTGTTTAGTAATAAATAATTCATCTAGCCTCTGTTTAGATGTGGTTTTATGTGTTTAATTAGTGTTTGTGCCAAGTAGAACCGTTGGGGAGACTTGTGGAAAGTCTTGTTGATCTTGCTGTAAAAAACAGAAACTTTAGCACTCACGAGAATTGCTGCCATTTTTATTTGAAGAGTGATATTTAGTTAATTATTTTTGCATATGATTAATAGATAAATTACTCAGGTCCAGCAATTTATTTGATAATTTTATGAGTTCCATAAGTATACGTTTTATTCAGATTACTACAGACTGTCCTGTTTTTGACAGATTCTGTTTTCATCGTGTTGTTTGCTTATTTTGATGAATCTATGAGTAGTATAGGAGGGTATGAACCATAGAGAAGTTAGAATACAGTAGATATTACACCAATATGAATTTAGAATGAGTTCATTACAGTACCTTATGATGGTGATTTGCTTTCTTATACTAATGGAGCTTACGAGTTTTCTGTTAAGTTTTGTGTTGTGAAGTTTTCAAGTTTTGGGTAAAGATTCGATGGATTATGGAATAAGGAGTGGCAAGAGCCTAAGCTTGGGGATGCCCAAGGCACCCCAAGGTAATATTCAAGGATAGCCAAGAGCCTAAGCTTGGGGATGCCCCGGAAGGCATCCCCTCTTTCGTCTTCGTTCATCGGTAACTTTACTTGGAGCTATATTTTTGTTCACCACATGATATGTGTTTTGCTTGGAGCATCAATTTATTTTGTTAATATTTGCTTTCTGTTATTTAGAACAATGTTTTGCATCTTTTATTTCAATAAAAGTGGCATTGATAGCCTTTACTATGCCTATTTTAGAAGTCCACATGTTGCTGTTTGAAAACAGAAAGTTTACCGCTGTTGCAATAATTCCCTAGAAAATTCAGAATGTGATAAAATGTTGAAACCTTTTGCATATTAAGCTCTGATAAATTTACTACAGTGGGAATTTTCTTTCATAATTTTTGGAGTTAGGGAAGTATGGATCTTGCTGCACTCTTTACAGACTGTCCTGTTTAGGCAGATTGCTGTTATGTTTGCATTTGCATTGTTTGCTTCTTTAATGATTCTATTTGAGGATAGGACTATTAAATATGCAGAGGCATTTAGTATGCAATGTTGAATAATAATTTTAGTGATTTGCTACAGTAGAGTATGATAAGGTTTTTGCAATGGTTTATACTAACTTATCTCACGAGTCCTTGTTGAGTTTTGTGTGGATGAAGCTTTTGAGATTTAGGGAGACCGTGATATGAGAGGAATTAAGGAGACACAAAAGCTCAAGCTTGGGGATGCCCAAGGCACACCAAGATAATATTTCAAGAAGTCTTAAGCGTCTAAGCTTGGGGATGCCCCGGTTGGCATCCCACCTTTCTTCTTCAACAACTATCGGTTAGTATCGGTTGATCCTAAGTTTTTGCTTCTTCACATGATGTTTGCTATTCTTAGATGTCATTTTATTTTGTTTTGCTTTCTGTTTGAATAAAGTATCAAGATATGAAATCCTTAAATGTTAGAGAGTCTTCACATAGTTGCATAATTATTCGACTACTCATTGATCTTCACTTATATCTTTCGGAGTAGTTTGTCATTTGCTCTAGTGTTTCACTTATATCTTTTTAGAGCACGGTGGTGGTTTTATTTTATAGAAATATTTGATCTCTCATGCTTCACTTATATTATTTTGAGAGCCTTTTATAACATCATGGTAGTTTGCTTTGGTTATGAAACTAGTCCTAATATGATGGGCATCCAAGAGGGATATAATAAAAACTTTCATATAAAGTGCATTGAATACTATGAGAAGTTTGATACTTGATGATTGTTTTTAGATATGAGGATGGTAATATTAGAGTCATGCTAGTTGAGTAGTTGTGAATTTGATAGATACTTGTGTTAAAGTTTGTGATTCCCGTAGCATGCACGTATGGTGAACCGTTATGTGATGAAGTCGGAGCATGATTTATTTATTGATTGTCTTCGTTATGAGTGGCGGTCGGGGACGAGCGATGGTATTTTCATACCAATCTATCCCCCTAGGAGCATGCGCGTAATACTTTGTTTCAATAACTAATAGATTTTTGCAATAAGTATGTGAGTTCTTTATGACTAATGTTGAGTCCATGGATTATACACACTCTCACCCTTCCACCATTGCTAGCCTCTCTAATACCGCACACCTTTCGCCGGTATCATAAATCCACCATATACCTTCCTCAAAACAGCCACCATACCTACCTATCATGGCATTTCCATAGCCATTCCGAGATATATTGCCATGCAACTTTCCACCATTCCGTTTATTATGACACGCTTCATCATTGTCATATTGCTATGCATGATCATGTAGTTGACATCGTATTTGTGGCAAAGCCACCATTCATAATTCTTTCATACATGTCACTCATGCATCATTGCACATCCCGCTACACCGCCGGAGGCATTCATATAGAGTCATATCTTGTTCTAAGTATCGAGTTGTAATTCTTGAGTTGTAAGTAAATAAAAGTGTGATGATCATCATTATTAGAGCATTGTCCCAGTGAGGAAAGGATGATGGAGACTATGATTCCCCCATAAGTCGGGATGAGACTCTGGATGAAAATAAATAAATAAAAGAGGCCAAAGAAGCCCAAATAAAAAAAGAGAAAAAAAGAGGCCATAAAAAAATAGAAAGGCCCAAATAAGAAAAAGAGAGAAGGGGCAATGCTACTATCCTTTTACCACACTTGTGCTTCAAAGTAGCACCATGATCTTCATGATAGAGAGCCTCCTATGTTGTCACTTTCATATACTGGTGGGAATCTTTCATTATAGAACTTGGCTTGTATATTCCAATGACGGGCTTCCTCAAAATGCCCTAGGTCTTCGTGAGCAAGCGAATTGGATGCACACCCACTAGTTTCTTTTGTTGAGCTTTCATACATTTATAGCTCTAGTGCATCCGTTGCATGGCAATCCCTACTCACTCACATTGATATCTATTGATGGGCATCTCCATAGCTCGTTGATATGCCTAGTTGATGTGAGACTATCTTCTCCCTTTTTGTCTTCTCCACAACCACCCTTCTATTCCACCTATAGTGCTATATCCATGGCTCACGCTCATATATTGCGTGAAGATTGAAAAAGTTTGAGAACATCAAAAGTATGAAACAATTGCTTGGCTTATCATCGGGGTTGTGCATGATTTAAATATTTTGTGTGGTGAAGATGGATCATAGCCAGACTATATGATTTTGTAGGGATAGCTTTCTTTGGCCATGTTATTTTGAGAAGACATGATTGCTTAGTTAGTATGCTTGAAGTATTATTGGTTTCATGTCAATATTAAACTTTTGTCTTGAATCTTATGGATCTGAATATTCTTGCCACAATAAAGAGAACTACATGGATAAATATGTTAGGTAGCATTCCACATCAAAAATTCCGTTTTTATCATTTACCTACTCGAGGACGAGCAGGAATTAAGCTTGGGGATGCTGATACGTCTCCAACGTATCTATAATTTTTGATTGTTCCATGCTATTATATTATCTGTTTTGGATGTTTATGGGCTTCATTATACACTTTTATATTATTTTTGGGACTAACCTATTAACCTAGAGCCCAGTGCCAGTTTCTGTTTTTTCCTTGTCTTAGAGTATCGCAGAAAAGGAAAATCAAACGGAGTCCAATTAACCTGAAACTTCACGGAACTTATTTTTGGACCAGAAGAATCCCACGGAGTACCGGAGTTGCACGAGGATAGTCCTGGGCTGCCCACGAGGGTGGAGGGCGCGCCCACCCCCTGGGTGCGCCCCCCTACCTCGTGGGCAGCCCAGAAGTCCACCGACGTACTTCTTCATCCCATATATACCCATATACCCTAAAACGATCGGCGAGCACAATAGATCGGGAGTTCCGCCGCCAGAAGCCTCTGTAGCCATCGAAAGCCAATCTAGACCCGTTCCGGCACCCTGCCGGAGGGGGAATCCCTCTCCGGTGGCCATCTTCATCATCCCGGTGCTCTCCATGACGAGGAGGGAGTAGTTCTCCCTTGGGGATGAGGGTATGTACCAGTAGCTATGTGTTTGATCTCTCTCTCTCTCTCTCTCTCTCTCTTGTGTTCTTGAGGTGATACGATCTTGATGTATCGCGAGCTTTACTATTATAGTTGGATCTTATGATGTTTCTCCCCCTCTACTCTCTTGTAATGGATTGAGTTTTCCCTTTGAAGTTATCTTATCGGATTGAGTCTTTAAAGATTTGAGAACACTTGATGTATGTCTTGCCGTGCGTTTCTATGGTGACAATGGGATATCATGTGATTCACTTGATGTATGTTTTAGTGATCAACTTGCAGGTTCCGCCCATGAACCTATGCATAGGGGTTGGCACACGTTTTTGTCGTGATTCTCCGGTAGAAACTTTGGGGCAATCTTTGAGGTTCTATGTGTTGGTTGAATAGATGAATCTGAGATTGTGTGACGCATATCGTATAATCATACCCACCAATACTTGAGGTGACATTGGAGTATCTTGGTGACATTAGGGTTTTGGTTGATTTGTGTCTTAAGGTGTTATTCTAGTACGAACTCTAGAGCTGTTTGTGACACTTATAGGAATAGCCCAACGAATTGATTGGAAAGAATAACTTTGAGGTGGTTTCGTACCCTCCCATAATCTCTTCGTTTGTTCTCTGCTATTAGTGACTTTGGAGTGACTCTTTGTTGCATGTTGAGGGATAGTTATATGATCCAATTATGTTATTATTGTTGAGAGGACTTGCACTAGTGAAAGTATGAACCCTAGGCCTTGTTTCAACACATTGCAATACCGTTTGTGCTCACTTTTATCATTAGTTACCTTGCTGTTTTTATATTTTCAGATTACAAAAACTATTATCTACTATCCATATACCACTTGTATCACCATCTCTTCACCAAACTAGTGCACCTATACAATTTACCATTGTATTGGGTGTGTTGGGGACACAAGAGACTCTTTGGTATTTGGTTGCAGGGTTGCTTGAGAGAGACCATCTTCATCCTACACCTCCTACGGATTGATAAACCTTAGGTCATCCACTTGAGGGAAATTTGCTACTGTCCTACAAACCTCTACACTTGGAGGCCCAACAACGTCTACAAGAAGAAGGTTGTGTAGTAGACATCACCCGACCACTGTAGAAGATAGAGAGAAAATGAAAGTCATTCCCTATGCCTCGGCCATAGGTTCTATCATGTATGCAATGTTGTGTACCAGACCTGATGTGTGCCTTGCTATTAGTTTAGCAGGGAGGTACCAAAGTAATCCAGGAGTGGATCACTGGACAATGGTCAAGAACATCCTGAAATACCTGAAAATGACTAATGATATGTTTCTAGTTGATGGAGGTGACAAAGAGCTTGTTGTAAACGGTTACGTTGATGCAAGCTTTGACACTGATCCAGATGACTCTAAGTCGCAAACCAGATACATATTTATATTGAATGGTGCAGCTGTCAGTTGGTGCAGTTCCAAGTAGAGCGTCGTGGCGGGATCTACGTGTGAAGCGGAGTACATAGCTGCTTCAGAAGCAGCAAATGAAGGAGTCTGGATGAAGGAGTTCATATCCGATCTAGGTGTAATACCTAGTGTGTCGGGTCCAATGAAAATCTTTGGTGACAATATTGGTGCAATTGCCTTGGCAACGGAATCTAGATTTCATAAGAGAACCAAGCACATCAAGAGACGCTTCAATTCCATCCACAATCAAGTCAACGAGGGAGACATATAGATTTGCAAGATACATACAGATCTGAATGTTGCAGACCCATTGACTAAACCTCTCTCACGAGCAAAACATGATCAGCACCAAGACTCCATGGTTGTTAGAATCATTACTATGTAATCTAGATTATTGACTCTAGTGCAAGTGGGAGATTGAAGGAAATATGCCCTAGAGGCAATAATATAGTTGTTATTTATATTTCCTTATATCATGATAAATGTTTATTATTCATGCTAGAATTGTATTAGCCGGAAACTTAGTACATGTGTGTTTACATAGGCAAACTGAGTGTCCCTAGTATGCCTCTACTTGACTAGCTCGTTAATCAAAGATGATTAAGTTTCCTGACCATAGACATGTGTTGTCATTTGATGAACGGGATCACATCATTAGAGAATGATGTGATGGACAAGACCCATCCGTTAGCTTAGCATAATTATCGTTTAGTTTTTCTGCTATTGCTTTGTTCATGACTTATACATGTTCCTCAGACTATGAGATTATGCAACTCCCAAATACCGGAGGAACACCTTGTGTGCTATCAAACGTCACAACGTAAATGGGTGATTATAAAGATGCTCTACAGATGTCTCCGATGGTGTTTGTTGAGTTGGCACATATCGATATTATGATTTGTCACTCCATGTATCGGAGAGGTATCTCTGGGCCCTCTCGGTAATGCACATCACTATGAGCCTTGCAAACAATGTGACTAATGTGTTAGTCATGGGATGATGCATTATGGAATGAGTAAAGAGACTTGCCGGTGATGAGATTGAACTAGGTATGATGATACCGACGATCGAATCTCGGGCAAGTAACATACCGATGACACAGGGAACAACGTATGTTGTTATGTGGTTTGACCAATAAAGATCTTAGTAGAATACGTAGGAGCCAATATGAGCATCCAGGTTCCGCTATTGGTTAATGACCGGAGATATGTCTTGGTCATGTCTACATAGTTCTCGAACCCGTAGGGTCTGCACGCTTAACGTTCGATGACGATTTGTATTATGAGTTTCGTGTTTTGATGAACTGAAGTTATTCGGAGTCCAGGATGAGATCACGGACATGACGAGGAGTTTCAAAATGGTCGATGCATAAAGATTCATATATTGGAAGGCTACATTCGGTCACCGAAATGGTTCGGGTCGTTTCGGAGTACCGGGGGTTACGGGACCCCCCTGGAGGTTAATGGGCCACCTTGGGCCTTAGTGGAGAAGAGAGAGGGCCGGCCAGGAGGTGGCGCACGCCCCCCCTTGCCTAGTCCGAATTGGACAAGGGGTGGGGGCGGCGCCCCCTGAGGGAGTCCTGGATTAAGGGGTCCTCGGGCGTCCGACCTGTTGGACATGGGCTGGACTGATGGGCCGTGAAGATACAAGACAGAAGATTCTCTCCCATGTCTTGATGGGACTGTGCTTGGCGTAGATGGCAAGCATGGCTTTCGGATATGAAGATTCCTTTCTCTGTAACCGACTTTGTGCAACCCTAGCCCCCTCCGGTGTCTATATAAACCGGAGGGTTTAGTCCGTAGGGGCGATCATAATCATAATCATACAAGTTAGACTTCTAGGGTTTTAGCCATTACGATCTCGTGGTAGACCAACTCTTGTAATCCTCATACGCATCAATATCAATCAAGCAGGATGTAGGGTATTACCTCCATCAAGAGGGCCCGAACCTGGGTAAAACATCATGTCCCCTGCCCCCTGTTACCATCAACCTTAGACGCATAGTTCGGGACCCCCTACCCGAGATTCGCCGGTTTTGACACCGACATTGGTGCTTTCATTGAGAGTTGCACTGTGTCGCCGTCAGAAGGTTCGATGGCTCCATCCATCATCTGCAACGATGCTGCCCTAGGGGAGGTCTTTCTCCCCGGCCAGATCTTCGTATTCGGCGGCTTCGCACTGCGGGCCAATTCGCTTGGCCATCTAGAGCAGATCGATAGCTATGCCCCAGGTCAGCATATTAGTTTTCGAAACTTGGATTATGTCGCTGATATCCGAGGAGACTTGATCTTCCAAGGATTCACGACCCCAACCTCCGCTCTGGACTTAGAGCCGGAGCGCCTCGCCAGGACTGAAGACGGGATTTCTAAACCCACTGGACTATCTATGGCCACTAGGCACAGTACTGGAGAGCCGGAGGAAGCAGTGTCGCTGACAACCATCACAAAGCCGGACTCTTCCTCGGACGCTGGCTCCGAACTCTCGGAGTCAGCATCGTGTGAGCTCGGCCAGGAAATTCCCTTCCCGCCATACTCCACGAATTCTTTTCTCCCTCGACAAACCTTGCCTTTAAGCGAGGCTCTGGACTTGATGCGATCCCTCGTGATTACAGAGGAGCAATGTACAAACTACGCCCAGCCCGGACTAGGGGCTGAGAGCGGGGAATTTTACGTCCCACCCACCACCCACTTCACCGCCACAGTCGAGGACTTAACTGACATGCTCAATTACAACTCCGAAGACATCGACGGTATGGACGATGATGCCAAAGAGGAGCAAGCCGAAAACCCGCCGTTTACCGGATGCTGGACTGCCACCTCTTCGCATGACGTGTACATGGTGGATACACCCAAGGAGGGTGACAATGATAATGCGAAAAATCCAGTAGAGGATAAACCTCCAAAGATACAACCAAAGCACCGACGGTGCCGCTCTAAATCACGCTGCAGCAAAGACAACAATACCGACACGAGAGACAACAATACTCCGGATGATGCCGAAGACCAAGAAAACCCCGTCGAGCAAAACTCTGAACAAGACGATCGGGAGGATGGGCAAGTTAGCCCTGATGAACATGCTGCAAATGAAGACTAAGAGGATAGTAATTACCTTCCACCCTCCGAGGATGAGGTGAGCCTCGGCGACGAAGACTTTATCATGCCTGAGGAACCTCTCGAGCAGGAGCGCTGTAAGCAACGGCTAATAGCCACTGCAAGGAGCCTGAAAAAGAAACAACAACAGCTTCAAGCTGATCAAGATCTACTCAACGACAGATGGACCAATGTCCTGGCAGCCGAGGAATACGGCCTCGTGCGCCCAACCAAACATTACCCGAAGCGTAAACTGCTACCTCAATTCGACGACGAGGCACGCGAGCCCGTACCAGTAGCACGTAATGCGGTTGACCGACCACCACGTGGCCGGGACAAAGCGGCAACTCAAGCCGAACACCAACCCGTCCCACCTCGCCATAGAGGCAGAGATAAAACAACTCGGGAATATACACATGACCTGTGACAGGACCTGAAGAATAAAGCAGGTCTGGCCAGATCGATCTATGGATCGCGGGGGCATACCCCGATGGGCGACGACGGCTATCAAGCCGAACATGACAGGCACAATCACGTCTAGGCCGAAAACCGCAGACGGACTCCATCCGAACTACGCCATGATCTGGCCCGATATAGAGGCGCCGCACACCCCATTTGCTTCACTGATGAAGTAATGGAACATGAATTCCCAAAAGGGTTCATACCCGTGAATATCGAATCATATGATGGAACAACAGATCCCGCGGTATGGATTGAAGACTTTATTCTTCATATTCATATGGCCCGCGGTGATGATCTTCATGCCATCAAATACCTCCCCCTAAAACTCAAGGGATCAGCCCGGCACTGGCTAAACAGCCTGCCTGAAAACTCTATTGGCAGCTGGGAAGATGTAACACCCACAATGCAGCTATATCTCCCACGTGTCGGGGCACGACTTAGAGGCATAGCCGCATGGTAGGTCTGTCGCAAGAGGGGTAATCTTTACACAACCCACGTACTGAATAAGAAAGGGATAAAGAGTCGGCTTACAATCGCCACTTCACACAATACATAAATAATCCATACATCATCCAAGGTACAAACAAAGGTCCGACTACGGAACCAAAATAAAGAAAGACCACCCCAAATGCTAGATCCCCGATCATCCCAACTGGGCTCCACTACTGATCATCAGGAAAGAAACATAATAGCGACCCAAGTCTTCATCGAATTCCCACTTGAGTTCGGTAGCGCCCCCTGCTCTGGCATCATCGGCACCTGCATCTGTTTGGAAGTATCCGTGAGTCACAAGGACTCAGCAATCTCACACCCGCGAGATCAAGACTATTTAAGCTTAAGGGTAGGAAAGGGTAGTGAGGTGGAGCTGCAGCAAGCACAAGCTTATATGGTGGCTAACATACGCAAATGAGAGCGAGAAGAGAAGCAACGCACGGTCGAGAAGCCATAAGTGATCAAGAAGTGATCCTAAAACTACTTACGTTCAAGCATAACACAAGACCGTGTTCTCTTCTCGGACTCCGCCTAAAATAGACCATCACGGCTACACACGCGGTTGATTCATTTTAATTAAGTTAAGTGTCAAGTTCTCTACAACCGGATATTAACAAATTCCCATTTGCCCATAACCGCGGGCACGAATTTCAAAAGTTTAAAACCCTGCAGGGGTGTCCCAACTTAGCCCATCACAAGCTCTCACGGCCAACGAAGGATATTTCTTCTCCCAGGAAGCCCCGATCAGACTCGGAATCCCGGTTACAAGACATTTAGACAATGGTAAAACAAGACCAGTAAAGCCGCCCGAATGTGCTGACAAATCCCGATAGGAGCTGCAGATATATCTTTCTCAGGGCACACCGGATAAGCAATCCATACAACTAAAACCAACCCTCAAGTTTCCCCGAGGTGGCGCTGCAAGGGGCACTAGTTTGGATCAACACTCAGAGGAGCACTGGCCCGGGGGTTTAAAATAAAGATGACCCTTGAGTCCGCGGAACCCAAGGGAAAAGGCTTAGGTGACAAATGGAAAAACCAAGGTTGGGCCTTGCTGGAGGAGTTTTATTCAAAGCGAACTGTCAAGGGGTTCCCATAACACACAACCGTGTAAGGAACGCAAAATCAAGGAACATAACACCGGTATGACGGAAACTAGGGCGGCAAGAGTGGAACAAACACCAGGCATAAGGCCGAGCCTTCCACCCTTTACCAAGTATATAGATGCATGAAATTAAATAAGAGATAATAATGATATCCCAACAATATCCATGTTCCAACATGGAACAAACTTCATCTTCACCTGCAACTAGCAACGCTATAAGAGGGGCTGAGCAAAAGCAGTAACATAGCCAAACAACGGTTTGCTAGGAAAGGTGGGTTAGAGGCTTGACATGGCAATCTGGGAGGCATGGTAGCAAGTGGTAGGTAGCACGGCATATCAATAGAGCAAACAACTAGCAAGCAAAGATAGAAGTGATTTCGAGGGTATGGTCATCTTGCCTGCAAAGTTCTCAGAGTTGACGAAAGCTTGATCCTCGTTAGCGTACTGATAATCCTTCTTGCTACGTCTTGAGCTTGCGTTGGTTTTCCCCGAAGAGGAAGGGATGATGCAGCAGAGTAGAGTAAGTATTTCCCTCAGTTTTTGAGAACCAAGGTATCAATCCAGTAGGAGCCCACGCTCAAGTCCCTCGTACCTGCACAAAGCGATAGCTACTCGTAACCAATGCGATGAGGGGTTGTCAAGCCCTTCACAATCACTTACGAGAGTGAGATCTGATAGATAGAATATTTTTGGTATTTTTGATATAAAGATGCAAAGTAAAAAGTAAAGGCAAAGTAAATAGCAAAACAATATAAAAGTGATGGAGATTGATATGATGAGAATAGACCCGGGGGCCATAGGTTTCACTAGTGGCTTCTCTCAAGAGCATAAGTATTCTACGGTGGGTGAACAAATTACTGTTGAGCAATTGATAGAATTGAGCATAATTATGAGAATATCTAGGCATGATCATGTATATAGGCATCACGTCCGTGACAAGTAGATCGAAACGATTCTGCATCTACTACTATTACTCCACTCATCGACCGCTATCCAGCATGCATCTAGAGTATTAAGTTAAAAACAGAGTAACGCCTTAAGCAAGATGACATGATGTAGAGAGATAAATTCATGCAATATGAAATAAACCCCATCTTGTTATCCTCGATGGCAACGATACAATACGTGCCTTGCTGCCCCTTCTGTCACTGGGTAAGGACACCGCAAGATCGAACCCAAAGCTAAGCACTTCTCCCATGGCAAGAACTACCAATCTAGTTGGCCAAACCAAACGGATAATTCGAAGAGACTTGCAAAGATAACCAATCATGCATAAAAGAATTCAGAGAAGATTCAAATATTATTCATAGATAGACTTGATCATAAACCCACAATTCATCGGTCTCAACAAACACACCGCAAAAAGAAGATTACATCGAATAGATCTCCACAAGAGAGGGGGAGAACTTTGTATTGAGATTCAAAGAGAGAGAAGAAGCCATCTAGCTACTAACTATGGACCCGAAGGTCTGAGGTAAACTACTCACACTTCATCGGAGGGGCTAGGATGATGTAGAAGCCCTCCGTGATGACGGCCCTCTTCCGGCGGAGCTCCGGAACAGGCCCCAAGATGGGATCTCGTGGATACAGAAAGTTGCGGCGGTGGAATTAGGGTTTTGGCTCCTGTTCTGATCGTTTGGGGGTACGTGTGTATATATAGGAGGAAGGAGTACGTCGGTGGAGCACCGAGGGGCCCACGAGGCAGGGGGCGCGCCCTAGGGGGGGCCCCCCACCCTCGTGACCACCTCTTTGATCCCTTGCAGTAGGGTCCAAGTCTCCTGGATCACGTTCGGTGAGAAAATCACGTTTCCGAAGATTTTATTCCGTTTGGACTCCGTTTGATATTCTGTTTATCCGAAACACTGAAATAGGCAAAAAACAGCAATTCTGGGCTGGGCCTCCGGTTAATAGGTTAGTCCCAAAAATAATATAAAAGTGGAAAATAAAGCCCAATATAGTCCAAAACAGTAGATAATATAGCATGGAGCAATCAAAAATTATAGATACGTTGGAGACGTATCAGGCATCCCCAAGCTTAATTCCTGCTCGTCCTCGAGTAGGTAAATGATAAAAAGAGAATTTTTGATGCGGAGTGCTACTTGGCATAATTTCAATGCAAATCTTCTTAATTGTGGTATGAATATTCAGATTAGAAAGATTCAAGACAAAAGTTTATATTGACATAGAAAATAATAATACTTCAAGCATACTAACAAAGCAATTATGTCTTCTCAAAATAACATGGCCAAAGAAAGTTATCCCTACAAAATCATATAGTCTGGCTATGCTCCATCTTCCCCACACAAAGTATTTAAATCGTGCACAACCCCGATGACAAGCCAAGCAATTGTTTCATACTCTAACTTTTTCAAAACTTTTTCAATCTTCACGCAATACATGAGCGTGAGCCATGGATATAGCACTATAGGTGGAATAGAATGGTGGTTGTGGAGAAGACAAAAAGGAGAAGATAGTCTCACATCAACTAGGCGTATCAATGGGCTATGGAGATGCCCATCAATAGACATCAATGTGAGTGAGTAGGGATTGCCATGCAACGGATGCACTAGAGCTATAAATGTATGTATGCTCAACAAAAGAAACTAGTGGGTGTGCATCCAACTTGCTTGCTCATGAAGACCTAGGGCAATTTGAGGAAGCCCGTCATTGGAATATACAAGCCAAGTTCTATAACCTAAAATTCCCACTAGTATATGAAAGTGACAACATATGAGACTCTCTATATGAAGAACATGGTGCTACTTTGAAGCACAATATATGAGACTTGCTATATCATGGTGCTACTTTGAAGCACAAGTGTGGAAAAAAGGATAGTAGCATTGCCCCTTTTTTTGGGGGGCCTTCTTTTTTTTTCTTTGGCCTTTCCTATTTTTTGGGACAATGCTCTATTGAATGATGATCATCACACTTCTATTTATTTACAACTCGATACTAAAACAAAGTAAGACTCTATATGAATGCCTCCGGCGGTGTACCGGGATATGCAATGAATCACGAGTGACAAGTATGAAAGAATTATGAACGGTGGCTTTGCCACAAATACTATGTCAACTACATGATCATGCTAAGCAATATGACAATGATGGATATGTCATGATGAACTAGATGGTGGAAAGTTGCATGGCAATATATCTCGGAATGGCTATGGAAATGCCATAATAGGTAGGTATGGTGGCTGTTTTGAGGAAGGTATATGGTAGGTGTATGATACCGGCGAAAGTTGCGCGGTATTAGAGAGGCTAGCAAGGGTGGAAGGGTGAGAGTGCGTATAATCCATGGACTCAACATTAGTCATAAAGAACTCATATACTTATTGCAAAAATTTAGAAGTTATCAAAGCAAAGTATTACGCGCATGCTCCTAGGGGGATAGATTGGTAGGAAAAGACCATCGCTCGTCCCCGACCGCCACTCATAAGGAAGACAATCAATAAATAAATCATGCTCCGACTTCATCACATAACGGTTCACCATACGTGCATGCTACGGGAATCACAAACTTCAACACAAGTATTCTTTAAATTCACAACTACTCAACTAGCATGACTTTAATATTATCACCTCCATATCTCAAAACAATTATCATGCTTCAATCTTTTCTTAGTATTCAACACACTCAAAAGAAAGTTTCACAAATCTTGAATACCAAGCATATTATTATTAGGCAAATTACCATCCTATTAAGAGACTCTCAAATTAATTTAAGTGAAGCATGAGAGATCAATAGTTTCTTTAAAACGAATCAACCACCGTGCTCTAAAAGATCTAAGTGAAGCACATAGAGCAAAATTATCTAGCTCAAAGGATATAAGTGAAGTACATAGAGCAAAATTATCTAGCTGAAAAGATATAAGTGAAGCACATAGAGCAAAATTATCTAGCTCAAAAGATATAAGTGAAGCACATAGAGTATTCTATCAAATTTTAATTCATGTATGGCTATCTCAAAAGGTGTGTATGGCAAGGATGATTGTGGCATACTAACAAACAAACACGCAAATAATACAAGATGCTCCAAGCAAAACACATATCATGTTGGTGAATAAAAATATAGCTCCAAGTAAATTACCGATGGAAGTGGACAAAAAGAGGGGATGCCTTCCGGGGCATCCCCAAGCTTTGAATTTTTGGTGTCCTTGGATTATCTTGGGGGTGCCATGGGCATCCCAAAGCTTAGGCTCTTTCCACTCCTTGTTCCATGATCCATCAAAAGAATTCACCCAAAACTTGAGAACTTCACAACACAAAACTCAAGATAGAAAACTCGTGAGCTCCGTTACCGAAAGAAAACAAAAGACCACTTCAAGGTACTGTAATGAACTCATTATTTATTTATATTGGTGTTAAACCTACTGTATTCCAACTTCTCTATGGATTATAAACTATTTTACTAGCCATAGATTCATCAAAATAAGCAAACAACACACGAAAAACAGAATCTGTCAAAAACAGAACAGTCTGTAGTAATCTGTAGCTAGCGCAAGATCTGGAACCCCAAAAATTCTAAAATAAATTGCTGGACGTGAGGAATTTATCTATTAATCATCTTCAAAAATAATTAACTAAATATCACTCTTCAAATAAAAATGACAGCAGTTCTCGTGAGCGCTAAAGTTTCTGTTTTTTACAGCAAGTTCAACAAGACTTTCCCCAAGTCTTCCCAACGGTTCTACTTGGCACAAACACTAATTAAACACAAAAAACACAACCAAAACAGAGGCTAAATAATTTATTTATTAATAACAGCAAGGATAAATATTGGGTTGACTCCCAACAAGCGCTTTTCTTTAAAGCCTTATAGCTAGGCATTGATAATTTTAATGATGCTCACATGAAAGACAAGAATTGAAGCACAAAGAGAGCATCATAAAACATGTGACAAACACATCTAAGTCTAACATACTTCCTATGCATAGGCATCTTATAGGCAAAAAAATTATCAAGGCAAGCAAAAACTAGCATATGCAAGGAAGCGGAAAGAAACAATAGCAATCTCAACATAACGAGAGGTAATTTAGTAACATGAAAATTTCTACCACCATATTTTCCTCTCTCATAATAATTATATGTAGGATCATAAGCAAATTCAACAAAATAGCTATCACATAAAATATTTTCAACATGATCCACATGCATGCAAAGTTGACACTCTTCCAAAATAGTGGGATTAACATTAGCTAAAGTCATGACTTCTCCAAACCCACTTTTATCAAGATTTTCATAAGATTGAACATTCTCCAAATATGTGGGATCTAAAGTTCACACTCTTCTAAACCCACTTTCAATAATATTGCAAACACTATTATCAATCTCATATTCATCATGGGGTTTAAATAAATTTTCAAGATTATAAGAAGAATCACCCCAATCATAATCATTGCAACAAGTAGTAGACATAGCAAAACTAGCATCCCCAAGCTTAGGGTTTTGCATCTTATTAGCACAATTGACATCAAGAGAATTTATAATAAAATCATTGCAATCATGCTTTTCATTCAAAGATCTATCATGAGTCACTTCATAAAGCACTTCATCACAATTTTCAGATTTACAGATTTCAGGCAAAAGCTTATAAAGATAATCTAGTGCATCCAAATCACTAGGAATTGGTTCATCATAATTGGATCTCTTAAAAAGATTGGCAAGAGGATGAGGATCCATAGATCTTAGGTTCTCTATTTAGTAATAAACAAATGACTGTTCCAACCATACGAGCAAACAAGAAACTGGCAAAGAGAGGCAAATAGAGAGAGAGGACGAATAAAACGGCAAGGGTGAATTGGGGGGAGAGGAAAACGAGAGGCAAATGGCAAATAATGTAATGCGAGAGATAGGGGTTGTGATGGGTACTTGGTATATTGACTTTTTGCATAGACTCCCCGGCAACGGCGCCAAAAATCCTTCTTGCTGCGTCTTGAGCTTGCGTTGGTTTTCCCCGAAGAGGAAGGGATGATGCAGCAGAGTAGCGTAAGTATTTCCCTCAGTTTTTGAGAACCAAGGTATCAATCCAGTAGGAGCCCACGCTCAAGTCCCTCGTACCTGCACAAAGCGATATCTACTCACAACCAACGCGATTAGGGGTTGTCAAGCCCTTCACGGTCACTTACGAGAGTGAGATCTGATAGATAGAATATTTTTGGTATTTTTGATATAAAGATGCAAAGTAAAAAGTAAAGGCAAAGTAAATAGCAAAACAATATAAAAGTGATGGAGATTGATATGATGAGAATAGACCCGGGGGCCATAGGTTTCACTAGTGGCTTCTCTCAAGAGCATAAGTATTCTACGGTGGGTGAACAAATTACTGTTGAGCAATTGATAGAATTGAGCATAATTATGAGAATATCTTGGCATGATCACGTATATAGGCATCACGTCCGTGAAAAGTAGATCGAAACGATTCTACATCTACTACTATTACTCCACTCATCGACCGCTATCCAGCATGCATCTAGAGTATTAAGTTAAAAACAGAGTAACGCCTTAAGCAAGATGACATGATGTAGAGAGATAAATTCATGCAATATGAAATAAACCCCATCTTGTTATCCTCGATGGCAACGATACAATACGTGCCTTGCTGCCCCTTCTGTCACTGGGTAAGGACACCCCAAGATCGAACCCAAAGCTAAGCACTTCTCCCATGGCAAGAACTACCAATCTAGTTGGCCAAACCAAACGGATAATTCGAAGAGACTTGCAAAGATAACCAATCATGCATAAAAGAATTCAGAGAAGATTCAAATACTATTCATAGATAGACTTGATCATAAACCCACAATTCATCGATCTCAACAAACACACCGCAAAAAGAAGATTACATCGAATAGATCTCCACAAGAGAGGGGGAGAACTTTGTATTGAGATTCAAAGAGAGAAAAGAAGCCATCTAGCTACTAACTATGGACCCGAAGGTCTGAGGTAAACTACTCACACTTCATCGGAGGGGCTAGGATGGTGTAGAAGCCCTCCGTGATGATGGCCCTCTTTCGGCGGAGCTCCAGAACAGGCCCCAAGATGGGATCTCGTGGATATAGAAAGTTGCGGCGGTGGAATTAGGGTTTTGGCTCCTGTTCTGATCGTTTGGGGGTACGTGTGTATATATAGGAGGAAGGAGTACGTCGGTGGAGCACCGAGAGGCCCACGAGGCAGGGGGCGCGCCCTAGGGGGGGCGCCCCCCACCCTCGTGACCACCTCTTTGATCCCTTGTAGTAGGGTCCAAGTCTCCTGGATCACGTTCGGCGAGAAAATCACGTTTCCGAAAATTTTATTCCGTTTGGACTCCGTTTGACATTCTGTTTATCCGAAACACTGAAATAGGAAAAAAACAGCAATTCTGGGCTGGGCCTCCAGTTAATAGGTTAGTCCCAAAAATAATATAAAAGTGGAAAATAAAGCCCAATATAGTCCAAAACAGTAGATAATATAGCATGGAGCAATGAAAAATTATAGATATGTTGGAGACGTATCATGTACTCAACAGGTTCCTCGTTCACGTACTCGTCTCACGGCTCTACCCAAAGCAAGAACACAAGAAAAGGAACAACAATCAATCACGGTGTAATGCATAAACAACATGATGCAAAACATGGCATGATATGCGAGATGTGATATGCAATGCATATGAGTGCTCCAGAAGGAAGATGATGAACAAGGCATCAACTTGGCAAACCAAGTGTGCCTCTGGAAGGATGAGATGATTTCGGTTGAAATCGATATAAAGATCACCGGAAACGGATGCATGGTTTGCAAAAGTCAAGCAAAACAAGAATGGCACAATTCTGCGATTAACAACACGATGCCACTTAGAATGCAACGAGAAACTAAGCTACTTGACTCCAACATAGCAACAAAGCATATGGCAGTGATGTACACAAGACGCTTGACAAAAAATGAACACTGAGCTACGGCTAAATCACACAAGAGCAGGTTCAAACAAGCATGGCAAAAGTGCAAAAGATATCAGCATCACAGACTTAGTGAAAATACTAACATGTCAAAAACAACATCAGGAATCACTATTTAGAGCAAGCAAACAACATGCTACAGGAATATATCATAGCAAAAAAAGGCATGGCATGAACCTACTAAATGCATATATCAAAAGTCCCTTACTGAACATGAGCCAAAAAAGCACAGAAGATATGATGGCACCCATGTAAACATAGCGAGTTTTATTAGCAGTTTCAGACTTGGCAGAAAATAGAGCATGGCATAAACAATATTATGAAGGCATCTTTGCGAGCTCAAACCACTCATCACAAAGCCTTGCATGACAAAACAAGCATACTAACATCAAGATGACATGTTCATGAAGCTAACCATGGCAAGATCAAGTTCATAGAATGTATGGATCAATAGCAACAACCATGGCAAAATTGATTAACATGTAAACAATCTGCCAGGAACATTTTATAGCAAAAGTAGAGCAAGAACAAGACATGCTAGGGCACTCCATAATTGCAAACAGGGGCATGGATGGATAGAGCATAAACATATGTTCAAAACATCGTTACCGAAGTATCTCAAAACACGCATGAATATCACTGTAGCATCAAGTTTACATGGCATCAAAATAACAGCAGGCAAAAGACAACAAAAACCTAAGTCCCTGAAAACAGCAATATCACGAAGCCTAGTTTGCATGCTTGTGCTAGTCACCACATAGATCACAAAAATACAAGACAAGCACCCCTGTAAAGATGGCATGACATAGTTCAAAACAGATGTAGAGCTCATGCTCATATGAAGCACACATCAAATGTGACAAAAAATGAAAAATCACCATGATATGATTAGTAACATCAGTTTACATGTTTAGCACTCTTGCATCAATGATTAGGGCATCAATATGAACTCAAACAAGCATGCCGGAATGTAATGAAGTGAAGAGCATCTCACAATGAACATTTTGATATATCGTATGCATGAAACAGAGCTACGGTCATGAAGATATGAGGCCATGAATAGGGGCATAAAATGTTGTAGAAAAAGGACTTGGAGAAATATACCCTCCGGACCAGATCTAGGGTTTCAAGGCACGGATGTCGAGGCGAGGCCGAGCTCGCCAGAGTTTGCGGAGGCGGCGGTCGGAGCTTGAGGAGAGGGTGGCCGGCCCCGGGTCAGAGGAGGGCGGCGGAGATTGCCGGCTGGCGGAGGACGGCGGAGGAGACACGGCCCCGGGAGGCACGGCCCCACGGCGGTGGTCAGCGAGGCCGGCGCCGGCGGGAGACAGCAGCAGCTTGCAACGCCGGCGAGGGCGCGGCGGCGCCGGGCGGAGGAGCGGACGTGGGCGCGTGGCGGGAGGAGGCGGCGGCGCTTCGGGCCGAGGGGGCTGACCTTGGGCCCCGACGGGCCGCGGGCGGACGGCGGCGGCGGCGTGACGTGTCGCGCCTGGACTGGCTGAGGGCGGCGGTGGACGTGTCCGGCCGGCGGCGGACGTGTCCGACGGCGCGGAGGTTTTTTTAGGGTTTCGGGACCCGGATTTTGGACGTGGTGCACATATTTATAGGTAGAGGGAGTTTGGAGTGTCCAAATGAGGTGTAGTTTTTGCCCACACGATCGTGATCCAACGACGAAGGACATGGAAGTGGTTTGGAAGGGTTATTGGGCTGTTTTGGAGGGGTGTTGGGCTGCAACACACACGAGGCCTTTGCGGTTCCCCGGTTAACCGTTGGAGCATCAAACGGACTCCAAATGAAACGAAATTTGACAGGCAGTCTACCGGTGGTGTACCAAGGCCACTTAACAAATCTCGGTCCATTCCGAGAACGTTTAACACCCGCTCACAAAAGCATACAAGAGGGGTGCGCCGGTGCATGTGGGAGTGTCGGATTGCAAAACGAACAACGGGGAAAATGCTCGGCTGCATGAGACGAACACGAATGCAAATGCGATGTACATGATGACATGATATGAAATGCATGACATGAACAAAATGCAAAACAAAGGCAAAACCCAACCACAAAGGGAATCTCATAACTTAAAGCCGAAAAAGGCAAGAGTTGGAGTTACAAATATGGCAAGTTACATCCGGGGTGTTACAGAAGACCTAGAAGACGCCTTCCGCGACAACTTCCAAGGCACATACGTCAAACCTTCGGATGCCGATGACATAAGTCATATAGTTCAACATCCTAGAGAGTCAGCCAGGAAATTCTGGACCAGGTTCTTAACTAAAAAGAACCAGATAGTCGATTGCCCGAATGTCGAAGCCCTAGCGGCCTTTAAGCATAGCATCCGCGACGAATGGCTTGCCTGACACCTAGGCCAGGAAAAGCCAAAGTCCATGGCAGCCCTCACGGCACTCATGACCTACTTTTGCATGAGCGAAGATAGCTGGCTAGCCCATAGTAATAACAATGCAAGTCATTCTGGCACCTCTGAAGCCAGAAATAGCAATGGCAAGCCCCGACGCAATAGGCATAAACGCCGAAACAATAGTGATAATACTGAAGACACATGGCTCCAAGTCCGGTCAGTGGAAGAAGCCATATAAAAGGAACAGTTCGGGCTCTTCCAGCCTGGACCGCATACTCGATCGTCCATGTCAGATCCACGACACCCCTGATAAACCAGCCAATCATACCCACCGGAGTTGTTGGGTCTTCAAACATGCCGGCAAGTTAAATGCCGAAGACAAGGAGAAGGGGTCGCAAAGAGAGAATGACAACGAGGAGCATTGTCCACTGAACACAGGGGGACAGAAGAAGTTTCCCCCTCAAGTCAAAACGATGAACATGATATACGCTACCCATATCCCTAAGAGGGAGCGCAAGCGCACGCTTAGGGATGTCTATGCGATAGAGCTAGTCGCCCCAAAATTCAATCCATGGTCGTCCTGCCCGATCACCTTTGATCGCAGGGACCACCCGACCATTATCCGTCATGGCGGTTCAGTCGCACTGGTTCTCGACCCAATAATTGATGGATTCCACCTCACACGAGTCCTCATGGACGGTAGCAGCAGCCTCAACCTGCTCTATTAGGATACAGTGCGCAAAATGGGCATCGATCCATCAAGGATCAAGCCGACCAAAACTACCTTTAAAGGAGTTACACCAGGTGTAGAGGCCTGTTGCGCGGGCTCAATCACATTGGAGGTCGTCTTCGGATCTCCGGACAACTTCCGAAGCGAAGAGTTAATCTTCGATATCGTCCCCTTCTGCAGCGACTATCACGCATTGCTCGGACGAACCGCGTTTGCTCGATTCAATGCAGTGCCGCACTATGCTTATCTCAAGATCAAGATGCCCGGACCACGCGGTGTCATAACAGTCAATGGAAACACGGAGCGCTCCCTCCGTACCGAGGAACACACTGCGGCCCTGGCAGCGGAAGTATAGAGCGGCCTTTTAAGGCAGAACTTTAATTCAGCAGCCAAGATCCCGTACACTGTCAAACGAGTCCGGACTACTCCACAGCATGACATTCCCGCTCGTCAGGAGTTAGACTAGCAATTCGACCTCGTCTCAGTCCCGACCAAGTGGCGGCATACGTACCGCGCGTACATAACTACACACTAAAAATACCATGGGCAGAGACTGATACATCTCCAACATATCGATAATTTATGAAGTATTCATGCCAAGTTTACAATAGTTTTATATGATTTTGGTATGATTTGATTAGAACTAACCTGGACTAACGTTGTTTTCAGCAGAACTACCGTGGTGTTGTTTTTGTGCAGAAATAAAAGTTCTCGGAATGCGATGAAAATCAACGGAGAATTTTTTGAAATATATAAAAAATACTGGAACAAAAATTGTGACGCCCTCGATTCAATCGTACACTAATCATACACGCAAATGTGTATGATCAAGATCAATGACTCACGGGAAGATATCACAACACAACTCTAGACACAATGTGAAATAATACAAGCTTTATATTACAAGCCAGGGGCCTCGAAGGCTCGAAAACATAAGCTCGAAGACACACGAGTCAGCGGAAGCAACAATATCTGAGTACAGACATAAGTTAGACAAGTTTGCCTTAAGAAGACTAGCACAAAAGCAACAACAATCGAAAAGGCAAGGCCTCCTGCATGGGAGCCTCCTAACTATTCCAAGTCGTCAGCGGCTGTCACGTAGTAGTAGGCACCCTCAGGGTAGCAGTAGTCATCAGTGGCGTCGTCTGGCTCCTGGGATACGTCATCTGGTCGCAACAAACGGGTATGGGGGAAAATGAAGTAGCAAAGCAACTGTGAGTACTCATCCAAAATACTCGCAAGACTTACATCAGATCTAAACTAAGTATGCATTTGTATCAAAGGAATGGGTTGTATCTGTGGACTAAACTGCAGAATGCCAGAAGGGAAGGGGAAAGCCTAGCCTATCGAAGACTAGCATCTTCTGGAAACTACCATCTTGCAGCAACAGGAGGGAGTAGAGTAGCATAAAGTAAAGTAGCAGTAATGTTATCAACCTCGGCCAGAGATCCTTTCTCGACTCCCTCCGAGAAAGCAATCCCAGAGCCATACTATCAAGTTATCATCACCATCCAGTTCTCATCATCATTCAGTTCTCATCACAAGTATTCAATTCTAGTTGTATCGATCGGGATACAACTCCAAGTGTCTGTTACCGTAGGACAGACTATCGATAGATGTTTTCTTCCCTGCAGGGATGCACCAACTTACCCACCACGCTCGATTTACTCCGGCCGGACACACTTTCCTAGGTCATGCCCGGCCTCGGCCAAACAATATGCCGCAACCCGACCTAGGCTTAATAGAGAGGCCAGCACGCCGGACCAAACCTATGCCCCCAGGGGTCATGGGCCATCTCCCCGGGAACTCCTACACGTTGCGTACGCGGCCGGTGAGCAGACCTAGCTACCTCCTTCAACAAGGTAGGTGCTTTCCAGTCCAACCCGGCGCGCGCCTCTCAGTCGCTGACGTCTATTAAGCTTCGGCTGATGTATATGACGCAGAACGCCCATACTATGCCCACGTGATGGTTAGTGCTATCAGGCCAGAGGCCCCTCAGATCAAATATCCAAATCGTAGTGTATTAGGAACGCGCGGTAACAAGCAGAGACTCACGAAAGATGTGACCCCGTCTCCCCGTCTCGAGTACTTGCAGCAAGGGCTAAAAATGCCTGGCCACGCCTCGTAAGTATCTCGCGGGCACCTTCCAGGTCAACCCGACTCCACATCACTCGCTATTAAGCTCGCGCGGGTACCCCTCAGGGCCGTCCCGTCTTAGTAACATGGCTCAGTGCAAAGTCATAGTAACCATAGTAACTGTGTGTCTAACACCAAGGGGAAAACCCGAGGAATCACCCCCGGTGAATTCCACTCGATGTTGTCGTCAAGGTGAACGTAAGAGGATCCACCCTCGAGGTTCACATTTGATGGGTTGCACGACAGAGCCGTAACGGAAGTGGTTAAGGAGGAAATCACCCTCGATGACCTCGACCATATAGCTACACTACAGAGATCTCATCAGGAGTGATGTAAGAGGTTCCACCCTCGGCAGTCGATGGTAACTCTAGAGAGTCGTACAACTAGGGGGGTGATGTGCGGTGTCGGGGCCTGGACGTTGATCACGTTGATCGAGTCATCGAACATAAAGCGAGGCAACCGGGACAAGGTGGGGGTCACTGATGAATCACTATCCAACCTATACTAAGCAGATTAGGATAAGCAGGTAAGGTATGAAAGCAGGTAACAAAAACAGACTATACATCAGAGCAGGATCATACATAAAGCAGTAGCAGTTCTAATGCAAGCATGAGAGGGAAAGAAATGGGCGATATCGAAATGCTCAAGGGGGGTTTGCTTGCCTGGTTGCTCAGACAAGAAGGAAGGGTCGTCGGTGATGTAGTCGATCACAGCGGCATCATCGGTCTCGGGGTCTACCGGAGAGAAGAGAGGGAAGAAACAGTAAATACAGAGCAATCAATGCATCACAAGGCATAACAAGGCAAAACGTGGTGCTAGGGGTGAGCTAACGCAGTACTAGGCGATACTGGCGAAGGGGGGGGGGACATCCGGGAAAGTTTTCCCAAAGTTTGCATTTTTGGACAGACGATCCGGAGGGGAAAGGTTCGATGTTTGCTATGCTAGGGGCATGTGACAGATGAACGGAGAGCGTATTCCGATTCGTCTCGTTGTTCTGAGCAACTTTCATGTATAAAACTTTCATCTGAACTACGATTTATTTTATATGAATTTCTAAAGTTTTAACCAATATTCTAAAAATCCCTGAAATTTTACTAAGTCTAAGAATTCGCCAGTTTTAAACATTACTTAGCTATTTTCTGGAGGCTATAACTAGTGTTCTGTACGTTCTACGATTTTGTCCCTTATATCAATTGTGAGCATTTCTCTGCGATCTACATGTTAGTATCACTTTCATCCATATTAGAGTTCATTTGCTTGATCAAAACTGCGCTTGAAAAGTGCCACTTGAAGTTAATTCCAGAAACTGTTAAAATCTACGAACATAGGATTTTGTGATTTTCATAGAATTTAATCCTTACATCTTTTGAATTTGGTCCAATGGGATGTTTTGAACCTTATCAAGTGTACTACATGCCCACATGAATTTTACTCATATTAATTATTGTTTAGCTACTGTTTAGGGGCTGTACAGAGGGCCAGTTAGCGTAGCAGCAACCAAGCTAGCTACTGCTACAGTAACTGAATGTTACTGTAGCAGAGTAGCAGCAGAGTGCAACGGTGCCGTGCGGGCGCTAGGCAGCGACGGCGAGGCCACGGGCGTGTGCATGCGCTATAGGGTGTTGCAGGGAGGCTCGCGAGTTGCGGCGGCTGCGGGGAGCACACGAGCAAACGCGAGGGGCGAGGCCAACGGCGGGCGCAGCCGCAACAGCGAGTCGGGCGAGCGGGCGGCTATGGCGCGGGCGGCAAAAGCAGCAGTATGGGCAGCCGAGCAAGTGGGTGACGGGCGCGCGCGGCCGCCGCAGCACGCCCAGGCAGACGCGGCCAGGGGATGTCTTGGGCGCGTGCGCACGGCATGGAGGAGCCCAGGTCGCGGGCTAGGCGCGGTGAGCGCGGCCATAGGCCAACGGGCACGCGGAGCTTCGGGCGAACTTAAGGGCGGCGGCTACGGCACAAATTCTAAGGGGGAAGGGGAATTTGACGAGGGACTCACTGCGGGGAGGTCGTGGACGAGCTCGAGGGGGTTGGGGACGGCCGGAGCTCGCAGGACGATGGCGAGATGGCGGCGGTCGAGGTTGGTGGAGCCGGTCGATGTCGTCGTGTGGTGCTGCTCCCAACGAACGAGGACTCGAAGAAGACACGGTGGTCGACAGGGGTCCGCCTGGACAACTCCTCCAACGCCGGGGAGTACTTAGGCCACGGCAACGGCGATGACAGACATAGCCACAGCGCGCTCTCGCGGGCTTGTTTTCGAGCGGAAGGAGAGGGGGCACGATGGGGAAAGAATGGGGATCGGACGAGCTCGATCTAGGGTTTTCGGTGGACGCGTTTATAGGTCGTGGGGGGCAACGTGGAGACCATCCACGGAGTTAATTGCACAGAAGTACCACAATTCGAACATCACATGCAGATTGGTACCATGATTGCTAATTTTTGCGTGTCAGTACCAACATTGGTGTAAGTTTTTGCAAATTAGGCTAAAACGCGTATTTATACGTATTGACGCCCGATCCGACAGCTCGGGCCCACCCGTCAGGTGCCACGCTGGCCAATCGGCGCGTGCCCGCGCGTGCCCGCGTGCTGACTAGGACGAGCTGGTGCGCTGCTGCTCTCCAACCTGGTCCGGTCGCACCAGCTCTAGCCCGGCCGCACCATTCCCCTCCCCTCCTCCTCGTCGCTCGTTTCCTCCGCCGCCGCCGCCCGTGTCCCGGCTGCCGGCCGCCGCACCGCCCCGCCGACGCCATCGTTTTGGAGGACGAAAGCAGCGATGACCATTCTAGCCTCCCGTACATGCAGTCTTCCTCCACAGACTGTCTCAACGAGGTCAGTACAGGGTTAGGGTTAGGGTTTCAGATTTGGGATTTCTTGATTTGGTTAATATCGCTAGGTTTTGATTTGGCCATTGTCTTTGTGCGAGCTTCTGCAGGTCCCTTTCAGCATTGAAGATCCAGATTATAAGGGGCTTGAGCTGGATGTGATGTCTCCATGTGAGAAGCACGGCATGGCATCTGAGAGGCTTGTTGCCTTTGAAGGAACAGACACAGGCAGGAGGTTTTTAGCATGTGCACAGCCGGTATGGATTGTAGGATTGTAGGCATACTGATTTTTTTCTTACTTGGTCAGTGCCATATTGAACTCTGTTTGCTGGAGTACTCTCCTTGCTGTCAACATTTTGGTTCATAGTGGTTAGAGTAGCTTATTTAGGTCAAGCATGAGTATATTTTGCTGGAGTACAATGGCATAGTAATTTATGTTAATAGTGGTACTAGAGTAGCTTACAAATGTTTGAACACTCCTTGATATGAACAGTACAGTAACTAAACTAGTCAGTCAGCTACTCAAGTGGCTGCTCCTCTTGTTAAATGTAGTGGTCTGGTGCTAACATAGTAATTTATGTTAATAGTGGTAGTAGAGTAGCTTACAAATATTTGAACACTCCTTGATATGAACAATACAGTAACTAAACTAGTCAGTCAGCTACTCAAGTGGCTGCTCCTCTTGTTAAATGTAGTGGTCTAATGCTAAATTTAGACATTCTTTTTGGCAACTGCAGTGATTTTGTGTAATTACTTGATGTATGAACTGTTTTGTTGTTGTTGTTGTTGTTGTTTTTGCAGGAAGGTAGCAATTGTGGCTTTGTTGAATGGGTTGATCACCAGTGGCCCCCAACAATGCAGAATGCATTGTTGAAGCTATGGGCAATGGTTGAAGATGCCAAAAGTGCTAGGGTGAATGACAATCTTGAAAGTTCTTTCACTATCCACCATCTGACAGAAGAGAAGAACAACCTGGAGGCCAACTATGACAAGCTAGTCCAAGATGTGCATCAGCTTATGAGCTTCCAGGAGGATAGGGTGGTGGATTTCAGACATCTGCAGTCTGCCATTACATATCAGCATGAATGCAGAAGTGAACTGGTGGCTGATATGAATGCACAGATGGCAAAGAAAGATGCAGAGTTTGAGAAGTTTAAGGAGAATTATGATGTGCTACTGAACCCGACAAGAGCTCAAGCTACAGTCATCCAGAACCTGAAGTTGAAGCATATTACTCATAAGCAATTGCTTACTGAAGCTAAGATGAACTTGGAGTTGAAGAATGCAGAGCTCACAAAGTCTAAGGAGAAGCTGAAGGGGAAGATCAAGGGGATCCAGGCCATCTTAGAGAAGTGAAGAAAATGAATATGAGAGTAGTGGGCAATGCTGACCTTTTGGGCATGATGGTTGTGTAGTGTATGGCTCTACTAAATGTGAACTTCTCTAAGATGAACTATGGCTGTGTATGTATGTAGTAGATATGCTTTTCATCCTTTTGTGAGAAAAGGATGAACTATGCATCAAAACTCCACTATGTATTGTGAACAATGGTTGTGTACTTTATAATATGTTGAACTGTAGTAAGTATTGTGTGTTATGTGTGTTATGTTTGCTGGATCAGATATTCTGTGTTATGTTTGCTAGACTTCAGATTATGATTTCTCATGCACTAGGTTTTGATGATTATGTTAGCATTGGAAGACTATTTGATGGTTATGTTAGCACTGGATTATTAGATGGTTATGTTATATCATGCATTGGAAGCCTGTGTTTAGGTGGCTCTGTCGACCCCGAGTCACCGTAAACCCTAATGGTTAGGTTTAGGTGGCTCCGTCGACCCCGAGTCACCATAAACCCTAATGGTTAGGGTTAGGTGGCTTCGTCGACCCCGAGTCATCGTAAACCCTAATGGTTAGGCTTAGGTGGCTTCCTCGACCCCGAGTCACCGTAAACCCTAATGGTTAGGCTTAGGTGGCTCCGTCGACCCCGAGTCACCGTAAACCCTAATGGTTAGGCTTAGGTGGCTCCGTCGACCCCGAATCACCGTAAACCCTAATGGTTAGGCTTAGATGGCTCCGTGGATGAACCCTAGTTTCGTTCCCCACTCTGAGATCTGGTGCTGTCAATTTAATAGTAGAAGAGGTATCTGTCCCACATGTCAGAATCCCCAAATGTGGTACTGCATGTTATGTGATGCCCCAATATTGGTACTGACATGCAACAGATAGCAGCAGTATTGGTACTAATTTGTCACAAGTAACTGCAATTTTGGTACTGCTTTGCAAATACTGATAGTTCAGAAAACCACCTAAAGTTCAACATTCAGAAAACCACCTAAAGGTGAACATTCAGATAACCACCTAAAGTTCAACATTCAGATAATCACCTAAAGTTCAACCACATATCCAGTAGCAAGTTATACATATCCAGTACTCCACCTCAAGTTCAACATTACAAGCATCAAGTTCAACATTACTAGAGTACTCCACTAGTACTCCACCTCAAGCATCAAGTTCAACCAAAATAACACCACAATATTTCACATTACATGGCTCCTCCTCCTCCACTGCTAGCATTGAAGTAGGACATCCATCCAGTGTGTGTGCCATCAGTAGGAATGTCAGCATATTGCCTGGGAGCACCTCTTCCAGCTCTTCCTCTGCCTCTGCCAGCTCCTCTTCCAGATGGTGGTGGTGTAGTAGAAGTAGCACCAGCTCCTCTGCCAGCTCCCCTTCCTCTTCCAGATGGTGGTGTTGTAGTAGAAGTAGCACCAGCTCCTCTGCCAGCTCCTCTTCTTCCAGATGATGGTGGTGTAGGAGCAGAAGCAGCAGGTCTTGGCTGTCTTGCTGTTGGTGGAGTAGAAGGACCAGCAACTCTTGGCTGTGAGGTACTTGGAGTAGCCTTGCAAAGAAAAGGAAACAATTAATAATGCTAGAAAGAAATGTGCAAGAAAGAAAACATTAGTATATTTCAAGGTGAAAAATTATTACCACATGCTTATTCTTCCTCAAAGCTAGCTCAGGCTTCAACTGTTTAAGACAGTTTGTGTACCTATGCCCTTGGAGACCACAATTGCCACATGTTATGGTCCCCATTCTTGAAGTTTCTTTTGGCTTTGGTACTTCAAATTTGCCCTTGATCCTCTTTTCTTTCCTTCTTCCTCTCTTGATTTTGAATGCAGGTGGTTCTATGTCTGGACCAGGGGTCCTTGTCCAATCATGCTCACCAGGCACAGGAAAGATCATTGGTTCATAAGCTGCAGCATAAAAATCTTTCTTGAAGAATTTGCTGACATAATCCTCTGGTTTCCTTTTAGCCTTGTTTATTGCAGAGATGGCATGGTTGCAAGGTATGCCACTAAGGTCCCACTTCCTACATCCACATGTCTGAAGTTCCAGGTTGACAGCATGTGTTTGCTGCCCACTTGTAACTTGCCATAAGTTGACCCCTACCTGTATTGGCTTGCAGTATCTGGCCCTCTCCTTCTCAGCCTCTAGCTTCTCACTGTAATGAGGTGTTATCTCCCATCTTGCTTCCTTAACACTCTCTCTCTTCATGTGCCACCTCACCATCTGCTTATCTTTTATCCCATCACACATTGTCCTTATAGGTTTTCTCCTAACATCTATAATGTACTTGTTGAACACCTCAGACAAGTTGTTCACTACCAAGTCAGTCTTGCAGTTTGTGTCAAATGCATGCCTTGCCCATGTCTTTTTGGGTATTGCAGTAAGCCACTCCCAAGCTTCCTCACTTTCAGCTCTAAGATCATTCATTGCAATATTAAATTTGTGTTCATTGTAGGCATAGCTAGCATTATCCATGCACTTCTTAAGATCTTCACCCCTAAACCCAGCATTTTGGAAATTTGCATATATATGTCTAAGGCAGAACCTTTGGTTGCAATTTGGAAACACAGCATTCACTGCATACAGTAACCCCTGACACAAACAATATAACAAGTCTAAGCTACATCCTAAAGAAATATGCACCAATGAATTAAATATGCATTCTAATCTACTATAAACACTTGTGCAAAACATAATGAAACTCTAAGCTAATGTAAACACTTCTGCAAAACACATACCTTTTGTCTATCTGACATTATAGTATAAGGTCCAAACTTGCCCACTTCTCCCCCTGGGCAAATTTTCAGTTGGTGTAGAAACCAACACCAACTAGCTTTGTCCTCTTGTCCAACTATGCCAAATGCCAGTGGATATATGTTGTTGTTGCCATCTCTACCAGTGGCAGCAAGGAGTTGAGCACCTGTAGTGAGCTTAATGAAGCACCCATCAACACCTGCATAATCAACATTTCCAAACATTAAATACATTCAAGTGAGAAACAAAATGTAGTACTCTACAATATGTAAATGGTGCACAAGGTTTAGGAACTAACCAATGAATGGCCTACAGCCATTGAGAAACCCCTCCCTTGCTCCATTCATGCAAAAGAACATGGCATGGAATCTTGGGCCTGGGTAGGGTATTCTTGCAGTTGGTGTTGGAGTAACAGTAGTGACTATTACTCTGCTCCCAGGGTTTGTGTCCATGACAGTCTGAGCATAGTCTTTAAGCCTAGGATATTGCTTCTTGTGATCTCCTAACACAGCTTCAATAGCTATGTTCTTTGCCCTATATGCCATGCACTTGGGCACATCTACACCATATTTTTCATTGCATGCATCAATTATAGTCTGAATACCAATAGTTATATCAGATCTAAAGAGATGCTCATATTTCTGTGCTAGCCACTTAGCACTAACCCTGGTGGTCTCTGTGGTACTAGGGCAAGTGTGTTCTAGTCTCATCTTCTTAATTACAAAGGTTTTCTCCCCTTTTATAACTGCTGCCACCATTAAGAAGTGGCATTGTTTATCTGTACACTCAACAATTATCCTCTGATCTGAATTCCTGTGATACCTGAAATTCCTGGCCTGGGTGATGTGCAAATTCAACAAAGCATCTCTGAATTGATGCTGATCCCTAAAACACAACTTCATACACAGTTGCTCATGTGGTTGCTCCAATTTCTCATTATACCACTTCCTAGCAGGCCTTTTCTTTGCCCTACTCTTCCTTTTATTTGGTAGGACAAAAGAGAGTGGATCAAAACCATCATCATCACTCTCCCTCAACAACCCCTTCTCTTCTTCATCTGATGATGGTCTGAAATCAGGTTCAACCTCTGGTAGCTCACTACAATGTGACCTAGTAGTTGGGCCTCTTCTAACTAGCAGCTTCTGCTTCTTCTTTACAGGTTCAACTATAGTTTCTTCTTCTTGTTCAAAAGTCCTATCTTGTTCTACCTCAAATGGGTCCTCAACTTCAGTGTCACCCTCATAATGCAGCATTTCTTCCTCTTCTGATTGATCATCATCTGATTCTTCCTCTTGTGCTTCTAGCTCTCTCTGTCTCTTTCCCTCTTCCACCTCTACATCTTCATCATCAACCATGTAATTAGAGTCACTTCCAATTTGACCATCCTCATCAGAGGCATCACTGTCCTCATAAGCCTCAAATCCTTGATATCCCTCTTCTTCTTCTTCCAAAACTGCTTTCAACTTGTCTGTTGCATTTTTGCTTTCTTGTGTGCAAACACCAGCAGGACCAGCAGGGTGATGTGTGCTACATTGACTGTCAATGACTACTCCTTCCTTATCAACATCTAAGATAGGAGGCTCACTCAGATCATAAACAAGAGGCTCTTGGTACACCACAGTGGACAAGTCTGGCTTTTCAAAATGCTGGCTCTCAAAATCAGTATCAGGGGGTGGACAAGCCCTGACTAGCAAATTAAGCACCAATTTGTCGTGGATCTTCCTCTTTATCATCTGTAATTCTGCATGACTGTCTACCAAATCCAGCCCTTTCTCTCCTAAAGATGGATTTTCAATGTGAAACAAACAATCATATGCATTAAATCCTTGGGTTTCCATCACTGCAACCAAATTCAGATAAGTAATATCTGAACCACACAGCTTCATCTCCAATGGCTCTCTTGCATCAAAATGGATCCTTACTTCCCAAATGTCTTCATCCAAACTACAGAACAAATTAAATTTCATGTATTCATTATAATTACTCTTAATTTGCAGAGCAACAGTACAGTACAATGCAATTTAAAGTAACCTGTAAGTCTATTATTTACTAATTGAGCACAATAGCAAAATTTGGAGAGCAACAGTACAGTACAAAACAATTTAAAGTAACAGTACCAGACAGTACAGAACAATTTGGAGAGCCACAATAATCCCAAATTTTTACTGTCATTGAACTAATTTGAGAGTGCAATACACTATGTTACTAGGTTAGTTTAATTGTCCTATACTAGTCACTTCAATTGGATAAAACCTAATCCCCAACTGGATAAAGCAGAAGATGAACAAACCCTAAAAATGCCCAATTGGATAAATCAGAGGAGGAAGAGGACAAGGGTACTTACAGCACGCCGCCAAGTCCATGCGTCAACTCATGGCTGCTGCTAGGGTTCACCACCCACTGATGCGCCAACCGCAACCGCTACTCCATGGTGAGTAACATCGACTCCTCGTCGTCGGTCGAGTACGCGGAGCTGGAGTCATCGCCGCCATCCCAGTCGACGCCAGCCGTTCCGCTAGGAGGCCAGAACAACATCTCACCACCGCCGTGGACGCCCTCGCCGCCGCCTGGCAGAATCACCGACGCCATGGACTAGGGTTCGAGCGAGGAGGAGGAGGGGAGGGGAATGGTGCGGTCGGGCTGGAACTGGTGCGACCGGACTAGGTTGGAGAGCAGCAGCGCACCGGCTCGTCCTAGTCAGCACGTGGGCATGCGCGGGCACGCGCCGATTGGCCAGCGTGGCACCTGACGGGTGGGCCCGAGTTGTCGGATCGGGCGTCAATACGTATAAATACACGTTTTAGCCTAATTTGCAAAAACTTACACCAATGTTGGTACTGACACACAAAAATTAGCAATCATGGTACCAATCTACATGTGATGCCCGAATTGTGGTACTTCTGTGCAATTAACTCCCATCCATGGCTAAGGCGGCTCGGATGCGCGCCACGCCTTCCTCTGCCTCCTGTAGCGTGAGGTAAGGGATGCTGGAGGTGGGCTGGGCTGTTTTTCTTGATAGGCCTGGGTCCAGTAGTGTAGGTCCTTTTCTTTTCCCTTTTCTGTTTACCCTTTTCTATTTCTTTTTATTTATTTGCTTTTCTTTCACTGTTTGCATTTTTATAGAAATAGCAAATGATTTCTTTCCACAAAGTAATTGGCACATAAATACTAGGCCATATATTAAGGGTGCACACAAGGTTTGGGGTTAACTGGACAATCTTAACTAATTATTTATTTTGAAAAGGCCATTTTATGTGATGTTGGATCATTTATTATTTTCCTAGGAATTGATTTGTGAGTCAAGTGAAGTTAGTTTCAACATGGCAATGAACACGGGAATTTATAGATTTATTCGAGCATTTTGTTTTAATATTTGAAAACTTTTATTGTTTGACTTTGTTTTAGATTTGAAAATTTCAACCGGTTTCGAAGCAACGCGAGTTTAAGAATAGTAATCGTGGTGACATGGCACTATTAGAAGGGGATTACTGTAGCTTAGTTATCCGGGCGTCACAAAAATATACCAGAGGGGAGTCTCGTGGGCCCCACGAGGGTGGGGGCGTGCACACCCCCCTGGGGCGCGCCCCTGTGCCTCGTGGACTACCCGTGGGGCCCCTAACTTGTTCTCGACGCCAACCTCTCCTATAAATACCCAAACCTCCAGAAATAACCTAGATCGGAAGTTCCCCCGCCGCAAGCCTCTGTAGCCACGAGAAATCAATCTAGGCCCTCTCTGGCACCCTGCCAGAGGGGGCCATCATTACCGGAGGCTATGGAGGAGGATCCCGGAGGGTGTCGGTGTCAAAACCGGCGGATCTCGGGTAGGGGGTCCCGAACTATGCGTCTAAGGCAGATGGTAATAGGAGGCGGGGCACATAATGTTTACCCAGGTTCGGACCCTCTCGATGGAGGTAATACCCTACGTCCTGCTTGATTGATCTTGACGATATGAGTATTACAAGAGTTGATCTACCACGAGAACGTAGAGGCTAAACCCTAGAAGCTAGCCTATGATTATGATTGTTGTTGTCCTATGGACTAAACCCTCCGGTTTATATAGACACCGGAGGGGGCTAGGGTTACACAGAGTCGGTTACAAGGGAGGAGATCTACATATCCGAACTGCCAAGCTTGCCTTCCACGCAAAGGAGAGTCCCACCCGGACATGGGACGAAGTCTTCAATCTTGTATCTTCATAGTCCAACAGTCTGGCCAAAGTATATAGTCCGGCTGTCCGAGGACCCCCTAATCCAGGACTCCCTCAGTAGCCCCTGAACCAGGCTTCAATGATGACGAGTCCGGCACGTAGATTGTCTTCGGCATTGCAAGGCGGGTTCCTTCTCCGAATACTCCATAGAGGATTTTGAACACAAGGATAGTGTCCGGCTCTGCAAAACAAATTCCACATACCACCGTAGAGAGTATAATATTTCCACAAATCTAATGTGCTGACAACTTTTCATAATGTGACACACACCATGGCCCGGTCATTATTCGAACCGTTTTCTCAACCAACTACTACACATATTGCGAGGCGGTTTTCTTGGCATGTCTTGTCGAAGCAGAGATCGTGTCCCCTCATCATGGGATTCTCATCAATACAGGTGTGGGTAACCCAACCGCGCCTGCTGGTGTGACTCCTTGATTTTAGGAAAGTTCCAAATGGGCACGCGGAGGACGCTTGATATTTGCCCTCTTTATAAAGGGGCCAAGGCCTGTCCTTTTCTTCTCGCACTCAATCCTTCCCCTCCCCTCACCTCGAGTTCCAACACCCAAGGCTCAGGCTACGCGCTTCGGACCTTCAACCATGTCCGGATCCAGCCTTCGAGGTCGTTAGATGGCCTCCTTTGTCACAGGGGGGGGGACATCAAGAAGCTAAGGGAAGCCAGGTACCTGACCGCCGAAATCTTGCACAGGCTGCCCGCTCAAGGTCAGGTCATCCCCACTCCCGAACCCAACGAGAGCGTCGTATTTGTTTCCCACTTCCTTCGAGGGCTAGGTTTTAGTCTTGATCCCTTTGTCAGAAGGCTCATGTTCTATTACGGGCTCGATTTCCATGATCTAGCCCCGGATTCCGTCCTTCACATCTCATCGTTTATCGTCGTGTGTAAGGCTTTCCTCCGCATCACCCCACACTTCAGCTTATGGCTCAAGACCTTCACTGTGAAGCCGAAGATGATCGATGGGCGACACGCAGAATGTGGAGGTGCCATAATAAGCAAAGGCGCCGACGCTCCATGGCCGAAGGGTTCCTTCCCGGAGGTGTCCAACTTATGGCAGCGGGAGTGGTTTTACATCACAGCTCCCCGAAGTACCAAGTGGGTAGCCACCCCCGCTTTCCGCACTACAAAAAAAAGACACATCCGTGACATTTTGGTCCGAACGAAATTTTTTTATGTCATACATATGACACATCTATGAAGATAATTGTGACATAACCCGGTATCATCATAGATGTGGTGGGCTCCTACTTCTATGACAAAAAATCATGACGGAAAATGGGCTTTTCATCCTGGGCGGGCCGGAGATGCAGCTGCATGACATTCTTTGGGCCGTCCATGACGGAAAAAACCATGGTAGAAGCGAGGGGGAGGAAAATTTCGGGGAGTTCCCGGTTACGGTGGGAGGTCGGGGGCCGAGCGATGCACGTTTCTCTCGTATACGTACGCGCGTGTGTGCGAGGCGTTGGCTCTAACTGAACCCGAGCGAGGCGTTGGGCTCTAACTGAACCCGAGCGATTGCACTACAGGCTACGCGTTACTGAACCCGAGCGATCGATCGATGGCTGTTAACTGAACCCGATCGAGCGATTCCTTCGCTACTGCTGCTAACTGAAGCCGATCGATGGGATGAACAGTGAGCGTTGCGGGGGGGGGGGGGGGGGTGGATGAACAGTGAGCAGTGGCGTTGCCTCTGGATGAACAAGACCCCGTGGTGTGGTGGGGGCTGGATGAGCAGTAGACGGTGGAGGGGTGCCCGTGGAGGGGTGGATGAACAGGACCCCGTGGTGTGGAGGGCTGGATGAACAGTAGACGGTGGAGGGGTGGTTGAACAGGACCCCGTGGTGTGGAGGGCTGGATGAACAGTAGACGGTGGAGGGGTGCCCGTGGAGGGGTGGTTGAACATGACCCCGTGGTGTGGAGGGCTGGATGAACAGTAGACGGTGGAGGGGTGGTTGAACAGTAGCTGGTGGAGTAGCGCGCAGTGGAGGCTGGATGAACAGGAGCCCGTGGAGGCTGGAGGAGGTCGCGGTGGAGATGAACAGTATCCCGTGGAGTCCTGTTTTGCGGTACGCCACACCCCTCCCGATGAATAGGACCCCCGTTTCGACCGTAGCGCTCCAACACAAGTCCGTTTCCTCCGTTTTGCGGTACGCCACACCCCTCCCGATCAACAGGACCCCCGTTTCAACCGTAGGAGGTCCGTTTCCTCCGTTTTGTGGTATGCCAAACCCCTCCCGATGAACATGATCCCATTTCAAACATGGCCGGTCGAACACAAGGCCGTTTCCTCCGTTCTGCGGTACGCCAGGCCTCGTTTCCATCGCCTGTTCCGTCCAAGCCCTCCTGATCAACACGACGCATTCTGTTGCCTCCCCATGAACACGACGCATTCCGTTGCCTCCCCATGAACACGACGACGACGCTATTTCTCCGTTCCGACTCAGCCATGTACACGAGCCCTGGCTGTACATATGCGCGAGTAGGCGTTCGAGACCCCGCCATATGTACACATACGTGGCCATATTTTCTTTCTTGCACCCTGGCCGCTGTACGTACGTGTAAATGCTACGTGCGCGCCTCTACTACGACACGTGCGCGCCTCTACATCGATCAATATGTACGTACATGTTCGCGACAAGAATGACAACATTACGTACGCTTCGACCAGGTGGGTCCCAACTGTCAGGCACTTCCTTGCCTGCGAAGATGTAGCTGGTGGGTCCCAGCAGTCAGGGGGCGAATCATTTTTTTTGCCCGGACGCACTTCCTTGCATGCGAAGATATAGCTGGTGGGTCCCAGCAGTCAGGGGGAAACGTTTTTTTTCACGAAATAGGGTGGCCCGTCCGGTGGGTCCCGCTGTCAGGTGGAGGAATAATTATTTTGCATGTAATAAGGAGACACTTCCTTGCTACGGCCGTGGACCCAGCTGTCAGCCTCTCCACGTACAGTCCATGTCCGATGGAAGCCGTTCCTTGACCACGTTGACCACGCCGCGCCGAGAGCACCAGGGCAGTGGACGACGCCGACGCCTAGGAAGGGGACGACGCGGAGCCGGGGAAGACGCGGCAGTGGATGCCCATGCGTAGAGGAGTACGAGGGTTCACTGGTTCGCTGCGGTGTGAGGCCGCCGTCGCCGCAGAATAACAGGGGGTGTGGGTGAGTAGAGGGATGGCCCGACCAGCGGTGGGAGTAGTAGGGGGCGATGAGGCCTCCGCTGCATCGCAACCGGCCATGAGAGGTAGGAGCACGAGGCACGACCGATGCTGGTTTGGGCAGCTGGAGCAAGAAGACCAGAGGTTGAAGAAGCACTACGGCCATTGGATGGACATCATACGGTCACTTGAGCTAGAATCGTGCATATTGACTAAGTTGACAAAGCCCTCCGTCCCCGTCAACTTAGTAGGCCCACAAGTCAGCCTCCCACCAAGGTGGGTCCCAGCTAGCAGGGGGTATTCATTTTTTTGAGCGTAATAAGGAGGCACTTCCTTGCGTGCGAAGATATAGCTGGTGGGTCCGAGCTGTCACCGGCGGTAACGTTTTTTCGTGAAATACAGAGGCCTTTTCAGTGGGTCCCTGATGTCAGGTGGAGGAATCATTATTTTGCGCGTAATAAGGAGGCATTTACTTGCGTGCGTCCATGGACCCAGCTGTCGGCCTCTCCACGTACAGTCCACTTCAGATGCATGTCGGTCGTTGACCACGTTGACTAGGCCGCGCCAAGAGCACCAGGGCAGTGGACGACGGCGAGGCCTAGGAAGGGAACGACACGGAGGCAGGGAA
Source organism: Triticum aestivum (assembly GCF_018294505.1). Lineage (NCBI taxonomy): Eukaryota > Viridiplantae > Streptophyta > Magnoliopsida > Poales > Poaceae > Triticum > Triticum aestivum. The sequence goes on from NC_057800.1 coordinate 183,312,602, forward strand.
GACTCGGCAGTTGTTTCCCACGCGGAGGGGAGTACGACTATATGAGGGTTTACTGGTTCGTCTGCCATCGCCGGAGAATAACAGCAGGTGTGGGTGAGTAGAGGGATGGCTAGGTCAGCGATGGGAGTACGGTGGGGTGGTGAGGCTTGCGCGGCAGCAGAGCCGGCCATGGGGAGGAGGGAGCAGGCAGTCCCGTCGGCGCCTGTTTGAGCGGCTAGAGCAGGAAGAGCAGAGATTGAAGAAGCACGACGGCCGTTGGATGGCCATCCAACAGTCACTGCTTGTGCATCAACCTTTTTTTAGGAAAGCCTCAAATCCGTGGAAAACAGCATACAACCCATCTGCCATTATTTCTAATAATTTACAGCCCATTTGCTAATTATTAAGGTTTTTTTGGAGCCCATATTCTTTTTGTTAGCATTACAGCCCATATTGTGGCCACGGTTAAAAAATTATATGAAATTTTGCATATTTCGGTGCGGTCCGAGCTGTTTTTAATCCCAAATTTTCGACTCACATTCAAACTAATTTTAAAAATAAATGTATATCAATATAAAATCCAACAAATTCTCCACGCATAAAAATTAATGTAATTTCAAATCTCGAAATGAAGAAAAGATAATTGAAACTAATTGCCTGTTTGATGTGTTTTAAAAATGTACAGCCAATTTCTCATTACTGATGGGCCATTTTCTCGGCTAGCCGAATGAAAGCTCTCCACATCTTGAAAGATTTGCAGCCCAACAGGCCTGACAAAGCGACTTACTTGGGAAATCACCAAAAAACTGGGCTGTGGCCGGGGACCCAGCTGTCAGCCTCTCCACGTACAATACTCTTCCGATGGAATGTCATTGACCACGTTGACCGCGCTGCGCCGCGAGCACCACGGCGGTGGACGACAGCGAGGCCTAGGAAGGGGACGACGCAGAGCCGGGGAATACGCGACAGTGGATGCCCACACGGAGAGGAGTACAAGGGTTCACTGGTTCGGCTGCGGTGTGAGGCTGTCGTCGCCGCAGGGCCTGGCTAGCGGTGGGAGTAGTAGGGGGCAATGATGCCTCGTCGACAGCATAGCTGGCCACTGGAGGCAGGAGCAGGCGGTCTCCCCGACGCTGGTTTGGGCGGCTGGTGTAAGAAGAGCAGCGATTGAAGAAGCAGCAGGACCGTTCGATTCAAATCCAACGGTTACTGCTGCTAGAATCGTTTGTTGACTAAGTTGACAAGCCCTGCGTACGCGTCAACTTAGTAGGCCCACAGGTCAGCCTCCCAACTGGTGCGCCCCAGATGTCAGTGGGAGGAATCATTTTTTTCGCGTAATAAGGAGCTAGTTGATTGCGCGCGGCCAGGCCAGCAGAAGGAGTAGGGTGGGTCGGAGAAGCCTGCGCGGCATCACAGCGGGCCACAAGAGGAGGGAGCAGGCAGTCCCGCTGGCGCTAGTATAGGCGGCTGGAGCAGGAAGACAGAGATTGAAGAAGCACGTCGGCCGTTGGATGGACATCCAACACTAACTGCTGCTAGAATCGTGTGTTCACTGACAAAGCCTTGCGTAAACAAGTCAGCCTCGAAATCTGTGGCGTGTACAACCCATTTGCTATTATTTTTATAATTTTTACTCCTTTTCTAATTCATATGGAATTTATTGCAGCCCGTTTTCCATTTTTAGAATTGCTGGTCATTTTCTGGTCAGTACCAGGGTCAAAAAATTAACTAAATATGTGGGAAATTTTGAAAATTCGCAAATTTTTGCTGGGGAACGAAATATTCTTAATCCAAAAATTAATAGCCATACTAAAACAAATTTAAAAATAAATTAGTACTATGTCATGTTAAATCCAATGAAATACGTATAAGATATCAGTGAAGAACAAAAACAAAAAAAGAAACTTATATCCCATTTGCTATAATTTTTTTGGAATTTTCAACCCCTTTTGATATTACTTTTAACAGACATTGACCATACTCTTAAGCCAGGCCGGAATGCATCCCTCCTCGTCTTGAAAGATTTGCAGCCCAGTAATTCGGAGAAAACAAATAGGCCTAGCTTGGGTATTCTTCAAAAAGAAATACTGGGCTACCTATTTTCCCAAAGAACTGGTGCATGAGCATTTAGCTTTATTTATTTATTTATTTACTTATTTATGTTTAGGGGACCATGAGCATGTACCTGGGCCGGATTCATGTGAGAGCCTCCCTTCCAGTTAATTATGGGCTTCTCTATTGGGCCTTCATCAGTGGGCTGCATGTTATCAACAAGTGGAAAATGTGTTCCGAGTTTCAAAAAAAATGTGTTCCGTACGATAAATAGTATGCGCTACGTACGGTACGGGGCACTAAAGGATCGAACCGTGCAACGACTTCCAAAACATTGTGTTTGTCGTTCTAACAACACATTTATTCAACCAACAGACGAAATATACTACTGATTGTACATTGAAAACAGCAGCAGCAGCAACCAGGGCTGGGGGTGCAACAGAAGCAGTAAGCAGGCCAGAAGAGTGAAGACGCAGCTCTCTCTTCCAAACCAAACATCAGCCATCATTACAAAAGGGCTACCAAAAAAGAACAAGTGTATGCATCAAACTAAATAAAGATCCTACTACACCAAGTGTACGCATCTAACTAACTGGCTCAGTTAGACGTTACTATTTATTAAGCTGTGGAGATTGGCTGACGGCTTGAACCAGATGGGTGCCTGACGGGGGAAACTCCAGCCAGCAGGTCGAAGTCTGATACTTGCGACCCTCTCTCCTACTTTGGGCTGCAGAGCGTGGCGGCACATATCAGGGTATGGTGCATGCAGAGACGCATGGTACGCTGTGTACACACAGTTTTGCCTGATGAACGAAACCGCGCTGCCATCATGATCCTTGCCGTCGGTTATCTCCTGGTTAATCGGATAATTCAGTCCGACAAACAGAGAGCGTGTACCAAGGCTACTTACCAGCCTCCAGTCAAAAATTCCTGAAGGCCCAGAGAAGCTGGGATCCTGCTCAAAGACCTTGCAGTGACTGTGATTGTATTCCGCGAAACAACACGTCCGGTACGTGTGAACGATCATCAATCTTTCGCCGTCGTCTGATCGAGCCAGGAACCACCTGCAACTGCCATGCCGCTTTTCTTTGAAAGGTTCTGAGATTGGGAAGGGTAGGGACACCAGGCGGCCTACAAAATCATATCAAGTTGGAGTCAAATAAAAAAGGGCTCTTGGTTTAGTCAATCTTAAGAACAGCATGTTATGAGCATGAATATTTTTTCAGCAAATGTTGATAGTAATATAAGCAAGCCATCATGATATCATAGGAAAGTAACATACTATTGTAATAGCCGTTTGTAGCGATGACTGGAGTAGGCCAGCAATACGTCCAGCCATAGAAGGAGTCGACAGCGTAAATGAAGCCCTTGTGTTCAATGGCATCAGAGAACCATGGAGGATGTATGATCCTGCGATGGACGTGCAGATTTATCCACTTACCGCAGTGACCTGTCAGATAGGCGAGACCACGGAGAACGCAATTAGCCTGAAGTCTTTATAATTCGCAGATCTTGTGGGCACTTGGCAGATTACAACCTTAAGCAAATCAAACTTGGTATCATGTTGGCTACTGTAAGATTCCGAGTATTCTGGGCCGCGGTGCCAAAGCAGTGCAGTGTTAATCGAAGGAAGGGGGATCAATCGCCGGGTGTAGACCTCCACGAGCATCCAGCTGCCGCGACCGTCGACGAGCACCATCCAAGACGTGTTCATGCCGACCCAGTACATACCATTAATGTAGTTGAGGCTGACGGGGATTGGATCGCAGTCAAGGGGGCTGATGCTCGCCACCCTACGATCGTTATGCTGCGTGACGCGCCGTTTCTGAAGATTAGGCGGCATCAGCAAGCAAGGAGCTGGCTTAAAAAGCTCCGGCCTGAGGGCTTTGAGTAAATGGTACAGCCCCGACGAGCACGTGGCGAGCGGCATGGTAGTGAGATTGTCCACACGCGAAACAATGAGCTTGATTACCTCTGTGGGGAGCGAATTCCAGCCACTCTTTCGGCGGACGCTGCTTGGTTCTGCCATTGTTAGTGCTTGGGTTTCAGACGAGGGGGGGGGAGGCGCCTTAGCGGGGATGGAAGATTGGACGAGATTATGTGCGGACAAAGATGGAAAAGCGAATATGTGCTGCGGGAAGTGGACAGGTGATGATGACTACAACACGCCGCTTGACTTACGAGACACATACCAGCAGCGCAGGGTCATGTCGATGCCAGACAACTTGCTTGAGTGATCACAGTACTGGTACTCCCTACAATGCTATGCCCTAACTTGCTTGAGTAGAGTAGTAGAGTAGGACTCTGCTCTACTACTAGCACCGGAGGAGTAGTATATTCTAATCTAAAATAGTTACAAACTTCAATGCCTGAGCGTGGAACGACTATGAACCATGCTCAAAGACCGTGTCTACATGGTGTTTGGACATGGGCGACAACCTCAACGCCAACGGTGCAGCTCCCGTTGCACCGTATGTGTTTCTGTCCTTCATGTTCGAAATCATGGTAAAATTCATGTTTCTACTATGTATCCTACTACTATGTTAGTCCACATGATTAGTTGCGAACGACGACTTCTTCCCCGACCTTGGCAACCTCATCCTCGATGACATGGGCGACAACGTCAACGCCGACAACCAGTGAGATACAGGGTGTAGGAAGCAGTTTGGGAATTTGCATGCCTTTCCAACCAGTGAGATACTCCGTACAAAGTACGACAGAGAAATAACCACAGAGAAGGAAGCTAAAAGTAAACAATCAAACGAGCATTTTTGCTTTTGTTTTGCATTGAATCGTTTCATAACCTTGACTAGTGTTGTTTTTCTACTTTTACAAAAACCGCATCGTAATGTTAAAACGTGCATTTGCACATACATAAGTAATAGTAGTACTCCCTCCGTCTAGGTGAGTCTTCCCTCCTTCTTGGTCACGGTGCACGACCGAAGATGACTTATTGACATGGACGAAGGGAGTAGCACAGTCTGCAAGCATATATCGAGAGAGACGTGTAGTGCGATAGTGGAAAAAAATTACTCGTATATGAGACCAAGTCTCACGGTTAGCAGGTGAGACCCGTCCTGATGGATGACACATGGATTTTAAGTGGGGGGTGGGGGATGCTTTGTGATTTGTGAATGCCATGTGTCATCCATCAGGATGGGTCTCGCGTGAGACCTGGTCTCATAGAATTCTTTTCCTGCGATAGTATATAGTAAAGTTTGTGCTATATGCACGTACTTGTAAAATGCGTACGAATACACAAGGTTTCCAAACTTTCCCTTTTACATACATAATTAAGGACGCTAAAAATTCCTGAACGTTCGGGATTTATCATTTGTGTCCCAAAACTAATGAGATCGCCTTACGAAACAAAAATTATACTCCTCCTAAAAGCCATGGCACTCGCAGGAGCGCTTGCGGCGCGCCACGAGTGCCCTGGTGTGCGGCTGTTTCCCAGCGCGCCGACAGAACGCCTCTTCCTCAGCCTTGCAACTCGCAAGGTGCTGATTGGCGGCTTGTCGGCGGGCGAGCGTGATCTCACTAGTGTGGTGATCCGGCGCCAACAGGTACTCCTCCTCACTGGAAGTGTGCACCCGGTCCACGTACCGCCAAGAGTAGATGAGGCGCTTGGGCCCGACTACACTCAGGGCGTCGGCACGGGCGTCCTCCGCCACCCTCACGGCCCTCGCATGAGCCTTCTGCCAAAGAGCCAATTGCCTGACTCTCTCGGACGTGACATAGGCCTCCCAGGCAGCTTGTTCCATGGTGCGCTTCTCTTCCTCGGCCTTCTTCTCCGCCTCTATTTTGGCGCGCTCTGCTGGAGGCAAAGCCTCCCACAAGGCGACATCCATTTCTTTCCAAAGCTCCTCAAGGCCGGGGGGCTCGGCGGGCGGCGCAGCGTTCTCCTCATAGCAGGGAGCCGACACGTCCTCCGGCGTGCGTGCTGGCGAGACTGGGAACGCCGACGCATCCACCTCGACGCGTCGCGGCGAGGAGAGGAATGTCGACGCGTCCTCCTCGACTAGTGGCGGTGAGGAATGGAACGGCGACGCGTCGCGTAGCGGCGAGGAGCGGAACACCGATGCGTCCTCCTCGACTAGTGGCGGCGAGGAACGGAACGACGACGCGTGACCGTCCGCGCGGTGCAGCGAGGGGCTCCTAGGGCTTGGGAGGGGTGATGCCATGGTGGTCGACGTGAGAGGGAGGGGGAGGAGATAGCGATGAACGTGAACGTGAGGG